>NW_025721252.1:0-199680 GCF_922984935.1 Meles meles | reverse complement strand
GACTCAGGCCCCTGGAAACGGAAGGCTGAGCAAGCAGGCCCGGGCCCGGGCCCGGCTTTCGGGGCTGGCCCGGCCCCAGCTGCCGGCGCCAGGGAGGGGACCCGCGGAGGCTGAGGAGCGGGAGGCGTCGGCCTCCCCGGGGCACGCCTCCTGGAGCTCCTCCTGGCGGTGCCGGAACGCGACGACCCGCGATCCAGGACAGGGCCCCGGGGGGGGCCGCCCTGCGGCCCTGTGGTGCCCGAAGTGTGTTCGCCGGGCGTTTTCCGGCCAATTCTCAAGAGCGTTCTGCCCAAATCGGGATCGATTTGGGCAGAACGCTCGTGAGAATTGGCCGGCGTTGGGCAGCCCTGGTCAGCGCCCAATTCCGCGTGCAGCAGGGCCCTTTCTCGCTCGGGGCATGGCGCGGCCACCCGGAAAACGAGCCGCGACGATGGGGCGCGGCCGGCAGCAGCGGCGCCGGGGAGTTTTGCCCGAGCAGAGTGGATGGAGGCGCCGTGGCCGGGCGACCGCCTCCGCCGTGGCAGCGACCGGGGCGCCCGTGGGGTGGCTGGCCTCCATGGGGGAACGGAGTGATCTCTCAATCCACGGCTGGGAAGAAGCCGCGAAAGATGCCGTTGTCGCCGGGACGGTCGGGGAACTCGTGGCGCGGGACTCACGGTTCCCCATGGGGAGGCCCCCATGCTCAGGCCCCTGGCAACGGAAGGCTGAGCAAGCAGGCCCGGGCCCGGGCCCGCCTTTCGGGGCTGGCCCGGCCCCAGCTGCCAGCGCCAGGGAGGGGACCCCCGGAGGCTGAGGAGCGGGAGGCGTCGGCCTCCCCGGGGCACGCCTCCCGGAGCTCCTCCTGGCGGTGCCAGAACGCGACGACCCGCGATCCTGGACAGGGCCCCGGGGGGGCGGACCTGCGGCCCTTGGTGCCCGAAGTGTGTTCGCCGGGCGTTTTCCGGCCAATTCTCACGAGCGTTCTGCCCAAATCGGGATCGATTTGGGCAGAACGCTCGTGAGAATTGGCCGGCGTTGGGCAGCCCTGGTCAGCGCCCAGTTCCTTGTGGAGCAGGGCCCTTTCTCGCTCGGGGCATGCCCGCGGCCACCCGGAAAACGAGCTGCGACGATGGGGCGCGGCCGCGGGCCCCGGCGCAGGGGAGTTTTCCCCGAGCAGAGTGGATTGGAGCCGCCGTGGCCGGGCGCCCGCCTCCACCGTGGCGGGCGGCCGGGGCGCCCGTGGAGGGGTCTGGCCTCTGTGGGGGAACGGAGTGATCTCTCACTCCACGGCTGGGACGAAGCCGCGAAAGGTGCCGTTGTCGCCGCGACGGTCATGGGGACTCGTGGCGCGGGACTCAGGGTTCCCCGTGCGGAGACCCCCAGTCTCAGGCCCCTGGCAACGGAAGGTTGAGCAAGCAGGCCCGGGCCCGGGCCCGCCTTTCGGGGCTGGCCCGGCCCCAGCTGCGGCGCCGGGGAGGGGACACCCGGAGGCTGAGGAGCGGGAGGCCTCGGCCTCCCCGGGGCCCCGCCTCCCGGAGTTCCTCCTGGCGGTGCCGGAACGCGACGACCCGCGACCCTGGACAGGGCCCCGGGGGGGCGGCCCTGCGCCCCTGTGATGCCCGAAGTGTGTTCGCCGGGCGTATTCAGGCCAATTCTCAGGAGCGTTCTGCCCAAAGTGGGATCGATTTGGGCAGAACGCTCGTGAGAATTGGCCGGCGTTGGGCAGCCCTGGTCAGCGCCCAGTTTCCGCGTGGAGCAGGGCCCTTTCTCGCTCGGGGCATGGCGCGCCCACCCGGAAACGATCCGCGACGATGGGGCGCGGCCGGCGGCCCCGGCGCCGGGGAGTTTTCCCCGAGCAGAGTGGATGGAGGCGCCATGGCCGATCGCCCGGGCGGCCGTGGCGCCCGTGGAGGGGGCTGGCCTCTGTGGGGGAACGGACTGATCTCTCACTCCACGGCTGGGACGAAGCCGCGAAAGGTGCCGTTGTCGCCGGGACGGTCGGGGGGGACCTGTGGCGCGGGACTCAGTGTTCCCCGTGCAGAGGCCCCCAGTCTCAAGCCCCTGGCAACGGAAGGCTGAGCAAGCAGGCCCGGGCCCGGGCCCGTCTTTCGGGGCCGGCCCGGCCCCAGCTGCCGGCGCCGGGGATGGGAACCCCGGAGGCTGAGGATCGGGAGGCGTCGGCCTCCCCGGGGCCCGCCTCCCGGAGCTCCTCCTGTCGGTGCTGGAACGCGACGACCCGCGACCCCGGACAGGGCCCCAGGGGGGCGTCCCTACGCCCCTGTGGTGCCCGAAGTGTGTTCGCCGGGCGTTTTCCGGCCAATTCTCACGAGCGTTCGGCCCAAATCTGGATCGATTTGGGCAGAACGCTCGTGAGAATTGGTCGGCGTTGGACAGCCCTGGTCAGCGCCCAGTTCCGCGTGGACCAGGGCCCTTTCTCGCTCGGGGCATGGCGCGCCCACCCGGAAAACGATCCGCGACGATGGGGCGCGGCCGGCGGCCCCGGCGCCGGGGAGTTTTCCCCTGAGCAGAGTGGATGGAGGCGCCGTGGCCGAGCGCCCGCCTCCGCCGTGGTTGGCGGCCGGGGCGCCCGTGGAGGGGGCTGGCCTCTGTGGGGGAACGGACTGATCTCTCACTCCACGGCTGGGACGAAGCCGCGAAAGGTGCCGTTGTCGCCGGGACGGTCGGGGGGACTCGTGGCGCGGGACGCAGTGTTCCCCGTGAGGAGGCCCCCAGGCTCAGGCCCCTGGCAACGGAAGGCTTAGCAAGCAGGCCCGGGCCCAGGCCCGGCTTTCGGGGCTGGCCCGGCCCCAGCTGCCGGCGCCAGGGAGGGGACCCCCGGAGGCTGAGGAGCGGGAGGCGTCGGCCTCCCCGGGGCACGCCTCCCGGAGCTCCTCCTGGCGGTGCCGGAACGCGACGACCCGCGACCCCGGACAGGGCCCCGTGGGCGGCCGCCCTGCGCCCCTGTGGTGTCCGAAGTGTGTTCGCCGGGCGTTTTCCGGCTAATTCTCACGAGCGTTCTGTCCAAATCGGGATCAATTTGGGCAGAACGCTGGTGAGAATTGGCCGGCGTTGGACAGCCCTGGTCAGCGCCCAGTTCCGCGTGGAGCAGGGCCCTTTCTCGCTCGGGGCATGTCGCGGCCACCCGAAAAACGAGCCGCGACGATGGGGCGCGGCCGGCGGCCCCAGCGCCGGGGAGTTTTCCCCCGAGCAGAGTGGATGGAGGCGCCGTGGCCGGCGTCCGCCTCCGCCGTGTCGGGCGGCCGGGGCGCCCGTGGAGGGGGCTGGCCTCTGTGGGGGAACGGACTGATCTCTCACTCCACGGCTGGGACGAAGCCGCGAAAGGTGCCGTTGTCGGTCGTGGGGACTCGTGGCGTGGGACTCAGGGTTCCCCTTGCAGAGGCCCCCAGTCTCAGACCCCTGGCAACGGAAGGCTGAGCAAGCAGGCCCGGGCCCGGGCCCGCCTTTCGGGGCCGGCCCGGCCCCAGCTGCCGGTGCCGGGGAGGGGAGCCCCGGAGGCTGAGGAGCGGGAGGTGTCGGCCTCCCCGGGGCCCGCCTCCCGGAGCTCCTCCTGGCGGTGCCGGAACGCGACGACACGCGTTCCCGGACAGGGCCCCGGGGGTGCGGCCCTGCAGCCCTGTGTTGCCCGAAGTGTGTTCGCCGGGCGTATTCCGGCCAATTCTCACGAGCGTTCTGCCCAAATTGAGATCGATTTGGGCAGAACGCTCGTGAGAATTGGCCGGCGTTGGGCAACAGTGGTCAGCGCCCAGTTCCGCGTGGAGCAGAGCCCTTTCTCGCTCGGGGCATGTCGCGGCCACACGGAAAACGAGCCGCGACGATGGGGCGCGGCTGGCGGCCCCGGCGCCGGGGAGTTTTCCCCGAGCAGAGTGGATGGAGGCGCCGTGGCCGGGCGACCGCCTCCGCCGTGGCAGCGACCGGGGCGCCCGTGGGGTGGCTGGCCTCCGTGGGGGACCGGATTGATCTCTCAATCCACGGCTGGGAAGAAGCCGCGAAAGATGCCGTTGTCGCCGGGACGGTCGGGGGACTCGTGGCGCGGGTCGCAGCGTTCCCCATGGGGAGCCCCCCAGGCTCAGGCCCCTGGCAACTGAAGGCTGAGCAAGCAGGCACGGCCCGGGCCCGGCTTTCGGGGCTGGCCCGGGCCCAGCTGCCGGCGCCGGGGAGGGGACCCCCGGAGGCTGAGGAGCGGGAGGCGTCGGCCTCCCCGGGGCCCGCCTCCCGGATCTCTTCCTGGCGGTGCCGGAACGCGAGGACCCGCGACCCTGGGCAGGGCCCCGGGGGGTCGACCCTGCACCCCTGTGGTGCCCGAAGTGTGTTCGCCGGGCGTTTTTCCGGCCAATTCTCACGAGCGTTCTGCCCAAATCGGGATCGATTTGGGCAGAACGCTCGTGAGAATTGGCCGGCGTGGATAGCCCTGGTCAGCGCCCAGTTCCGCGTGGAGCAGGGCCCTTTCTCGCTCGGGGCATGTCGCGGCCACCCGGAAAACGAGCCGCGACGATGGGGCGCGGCCGGCGGCCCCGGCGCCGGGGAGTTTACCCCGAGCAGAGTGGATGGAGGCGCTGTGGCCGGGCGCCCGCCTCCGCCGTGGCGGATGGCCGGGACGCCCGTGGAGGGGGTTGGCCTCTGAGGGGGAACGGAGTGATCTGTCACTCCACGGCTGGTACGAAGCCGCGAAAGGTGCCGTTGTCTTCGCGACGGTCGTGGGGACTCGTGGCGCGGGACTCAGTGTTCCCCGTGCAGAGGCCCCCAGTCTCAAGCCCCTGGCAACGGAAGGCTGAGCAAGCAGGCCCGGGCCCGGGCCCGGCTTTCGGGGCTGGCCCGGCCCCAGCTGCGGCGCCGGGGAGGGGACCCCCGGAGGCTGAGGAGCGGGAGGCCTCGGCCTCGCCGGGGCCCGCCTCCCGGAGTTCCTCCTGGCGGTGCCGGAACGCGACGACCCGCGACCCCGGACAGGGCCCCGGGGGGGCGTCCCTGCGGCCCTGTGGTGCCCGAAGTGTGTTCGCCGGCGTTTTCCGGCCAATTCTCACGAGCATTCTGCCCAAATCGGGATCGATTTGGGCAGAACGCTCGTGAGAATTGGCCGGCGTTGGGCAGCCCTGGTCAGCGCCCAGTTCCGCGTGGAGCAGGGCCCTTTCTCGCTCGGGGCATGTCGCGGCCACCTGGAAAACGAGCCTCGACAATGGGACGCGACCGGCGGCCCCGGCGCCGGGGAGTTTTCCCCGAGCAGAGTGGATGGAGGCGCCGCGGCCGGGCGTCCGCCTCCGCCGTGGCGGGCGGCCGTGGCGCCCGTGGAGGGGGCTGGCCTCTGTGGGAAACGGAGTGATCTCTCACTCCACGGCTGGGACGAAGTCGCGAAATGTGCCGTTGTCGCCGGGACGGTCGAGGGGACTCGTGGCGCGGGACTCAGGGTTCCCCATGCGGAGGCCCTCAGGCTCAGGGCCCTGGCAACGGAAGGCTGAGCAAGCAGGCCCGGGCCCGGGCCCGGCTTTCGGGGCTGGACCCGCCCCAGGGGCCGGCGCCAGGGAGGGGACCCCCGGAGCCTAGGAGCGGGAGGCGTCGGCCTCCCCGGGGCACGCCTCCCGGAGCTCCTCCTGGAGGTGCCGGACCGCGACGACCCGCGATCCCGGACAGGGCCCCGGGGGGGCCGCCCTGCGGCCCTGTGGTGCCCGAAGTGTGTTCGCCGGGCGTTTTCCAGCCAATTCTCAAAAGCGTTCTGCCCAAATCGGAATCGATTTGGGCAGAACGCTCGTGAGACTTGGCTGGCGTTGGGCAGCCCTGGTAGCGCCCAGTTCCGCGTGGAGCAGGGCCCTTTCTCGCTCGGGGGCATGTTGCGGGCACCCGGAAAACGAGCCGTGACGACGGGGTGGGGCCGGCGGCTCCGGTGCCGGGGAGTTTTCCCCGAGCAGAGTGGATGGAGGCGGCATGGCCGGGGTCCTCCTCCGCCGCGGCGGGCACCCAGGGCGCCCGTGGTGGGGGCTGGCTTCCGTGCGGGAACGGAATGATCTCTCACTCCACGGCTGGGACGAAGCCGCGTAAAGTGCCGTTGTCGCCGGGACGATCGGGGGATTCGTGGCGCGGGACGCAGCGTTCACCTTGGGGAGGCCCCCAGGCTCAGGCCCCTGGCAACGGAAGGCTGAGCAAGCAGGCCTGGGCCCGGGCCCGGCTTTCGGGGCTAGCCCGGCCCCAGCTACCACAGCCGGGGAGGGGACCCCCGGAGGCTGAGGAGCAGGAGGCGTCGGCCTCCCCGGGGCCGGCCTTCCGGAGCTCCTCCTGGCGGTGCCGGAACGCGACGACAGGCGATCCTGGACAGGGCCCCGGGCGGCCCTGCGGCCCTGTGGTGCCCGAAGTGTGTTCGCCGGGCGTTTTCCGTCCATTTATCACGAGCGTTCTTCCCAAATCGGGATGGATTTGGGCAGAACGCTCGTGAGAATTGGCCGTCGTTGGGCAGCCCTGGTCAGCGCCCAGTGCCGCGTGGATCAGGGCCCTTTCTCGCTCGGGTCATGTCGCGGCCACCCGGAAAACGAGCCGCGAAAATGGGGCGCGGCCGGCGGCCCCGGCGCCGGGGAGTTTTCCCCGAGCAGAGTGTATGGAGGCGCCGTGGCCGGGCGTCCGCCTCCGCCGTGGCGGGCGGCCGGGGCACCCGTGGAGGGGGCTGGCCTCTGTGAGGGAACGGAGTGATCTCTCACTCCACGGCTGGGACGAAGCCGCGAAAGGTGCCGTTGTCGCCTGGACGGTCAGGGGGACTCGTGGCGCGGGACTCAGGGTTCCCCATGCGGAAGCCCCCAGGATCAGGCCCCTAGCAACGGAAGGCTGATCAAGCAGGCCCGGGCCCGGGCCCGGCTTTCGGGCCTGGCCCGGCCCCGGCGGCCGGCGCCAGGGAGGGGACCCCCGGAGTCTGAGGAGCGGGAGGCGTCGGCCTCCCCGGGGCCCGCCTCCCGGAGCTCCTCCTGGCGGTGCCGGAACGCGACGACACGCGATCCCGGACAGGGCCCCGGTGGGGCGGCCCTGCGGCCCTCTTGTACCCGAAGTGTGTTCGCCGGGCGTTTTTCCGGCCAATTCTCACGAGCGTTCTGCCGATTTGGGCAGAACGCTCGTGAGAATTGGCCGGCGTTGGGCAGCCCTGGTCAGCGCCCAGTGCCGCGTGGAGCAGGGCCCTTTCTCGCTCGGGGCATGGCGCGGCCACCCAGAAAAGGAGCCGCGACGATGGGTCGCGGTCGGCGGCCAAGGCGCCGGGGAGTTTTCCCCGAGCAGAGTGGATGGAGGCGCAGTGGCCGGGCGTCCGACTCCGCCGTGGCGGGCGGCCAGGGCGCCCGTGGAGGGGGCTGGCCTCTGTGGGGGAACGGAGTGATCTCTCACGCCACGGCTGGGACGAAGCCGCGAAAGGTGCCGTTGTCGCCGGGACGGTCGGGGGGACTCGTGGCGCGGGACTCAGGGTTCCCCATGCGGAGGCCCCCAGGCTCAGGCCCCTGGCAACGGGAGGCTGAGCAAGCAGCCCCGGGCCTGGGCCCGGCTTTCGGGGCTGGCCCGGCCCCAGCAGCCGGCGCGGGGGGGGGGAACCCCGGAGGCTAAGGATCGGGAGGCGTCGTGCTCCCCGGGGCCCGCCTCCCGGAGCTCCTCCTGGCGGTGCCGGAACGCGACGACACGTGTTCCCGGACAGGGCCCCGGAGGGGCGGCCCTGCGGCCCTGTGGTGCCCGAAGTGTGTTCGCCGGGCGTTTTCCGGCCAATTCTCACGAGCGTTCTGCCCAAATCGGGATCGATTTGGGCAGAACGCTCGTGAGAATTGGCCGGCGTTGGGCAGCCCTGGTCAGCGCCCAGTTCCGCGTGGAGCAGGGCCCTTTCTCGCTCGGGGCATGTCGCGGCCACCCGGAAAACGAGTCGCGACGATGGGGCGCGGCCGGCGGCCCCGGCGCCGGGGAGTTTTCCCCGAGCAGAGTGGATGGCGGCGCCGTGGCCGGGCGTCCGCCTCCGCCGTGGCGGGCGGCCGGGGCGCCCGTGGAGGGGGCTGGCCTCTGTGGGGGAACGGAGTGATCTCTCACTCCACGGCTGGGACGAAGCCGCGAAAGGTGCCGTTGTCGCCTGGACGGTCATGGGGACTCGTGGCGCGGGACACAGGGTTCCCCATGCGGAAGCCCCCGGGATCAGGCCCCTGGCAACGGAAGGCTGAGCAAGGAGGCCCGGGCCCTGGCCCTGCTTTCGGGCCTGGCCCGGCCCCGGCGGCCGGCGCCAGGGAGGGGACCCCCGGAGGCTGAGGAGCGGGAGGCGTCGGCCTCCCCGGGGCACGCCTCCCGGAGCTCCTCCTGGCGGTGACGGAACGCGACGACAGGCGATCCCGGACAGGGCCCCGGGGGGGGCCGCCCTGCGGCCCTGTGGTGCCCGAAGTGTGTTCGCCGGGCGTTTTCCGGCCAATTCTCACGAGCGTTCTGCCCAAATCGGGATCGATTTGGGCAGAACGCTCGTGAGAATTGGCCGGCGTTGGGCAGCCCTGGTCAGCGCCCAGTTCCGCGTGCAGCCGGGCCCTTTCTCGCTCGGGGCATGGCGCGGCCACCCGGAAAACGAGCCGCGACGATGGGGCGTGGCCGGCAGCCGCGGCGCCGGGCTGTTTTCCCCGAGCAGAGTGGATGGAGGCGCCGTGGCCGGGCGTCCGCCTCCGCCGTGGCGGGCGGCCGGGGAGCCCCTGGAGGGGGCTGGCCTCTGTGGGGAAACGGACTGGTCTCTCACTCCGCGGCTAGGACGAAGCCGCGAAAGGTGCCGTTGTCGCCGGGACGGTCGGGGGACTCGTGGCGCGGGACTCAGTGTTCCCCATGGGGAAGCCCCCAGGCTCAGGCCCCTGGCAACGGAAGGCTGAGCAAGCAGGCCCGGGCCCGGGCCCGGCTTTCGGGGCTGGGCTGGCCCCAGCTGCCGGCGCCAGGGAGGGGACCCCCAGAGGCTGAGGAGCGGGAGGCGTCGGCCTCCCAGGGGCACGCCTCCCGGAGCTCCTCCTGGCGGTGACGGAACGCGACGACCCGCGATCCCGGACAGGGCCCCGGGGGGGGCCGCCCTGCGGCCCTGTGGTGCCCGAAGTGTGTTCGCCGGGCGTTTTCCGGCCAATTCTCACGAGCGTTCTGCCCAAATCGGGATCGATTTGGGCAGAACGCTCGTGAGAATTGGCGGGCGTTGGGCAGCCCTGGTCAGCGCCCAGTTCCGCGTGCAGCAGGGCCCTTCTCGCTCGGGGCATGGCGCGGCCACCCGGAAAACGAGCCACGACGATGGGGCGCGACCGGCAGCCTCGGCGCCGGGGAGTTTTCCCCGAGCAGAGTGGATGGAGGCGCCGTGGCCGGGCGTCCGCCTCCGCCGTGGTGGGCGGCCGGGGCGCCCCTGGAGGGGGCTGGCCTCTGTGGGGAAAAGGACTGGTCTCTCACTCCGCGGCTAGGACGAAGCCGTGAAAGGTGCCGTTGTCGCCGGGACGGTCGGCGGACTCGTGGCGCGGGACTCAGGGTTCCCCATGGGGAGGCCCCCAGGCTCAGGCCCCTGGCAACGGAAGGCTGAGCAAGCAGGCCCGGGCCCGGGCCCGGCTTTCGGGGCTGGTCCGACCCAGATGCCGGCGCCAGGGAGGGGACCCCCGGAGGCTGAGGAGCGGGAGGCGTCGGCCTCCCCGGGGCACGCCTCCCGGAGCTCCTCCTGGCGGTGCCGGAACGCGACGACAGGCGATCCCGGACAGGGCCCCGGGGGGGGCCGCCCTGCGGCCCTGTGGTGCCCGAAGTGTGTTCGCCGGGCGTTTTCCGGCCAATTCTCACGAGCGTTCTGCCCAAATCGGGATCGATTTGGGCAGAACGCTCGTGAGAATTGGCCGGCGTTGGGCAGCCCTGGTCAGCGCCCAGTTCCGCGTGCAGCAGGGCCCTTCTCGCTCGGGGCTTGGCGCGGCCACCCGGAAAACGAGCCACGACGATGGGGCGCGACCGGCAGCCTCGGCGCCGGGGAGTTTCCCCCGAGCAGAGTGGATGGAGGCGCCGTGGCCGGGCGTCCGCCTCCGCCGTGGCGGGCGGCCGGGGCGCCCCTGGAGGGGGCTGGCCTCTGTGGGGAAAAGGACTGGTCTCTCACTCCGCGGCTAGGACGAAGCCGTGAAAGGTGCCGTTGTCGCCGGGACAGTCGGCGGACTCGTGGCGCGGGACTCAGGGTTCCCCATGGGGAGGCCCCCAGGCTCAGGCCCCTGGCAACGGAAGGCTGAGCAAGCAGGCCCGGGCCCGGGCCCGGCTTTCGGGGCTGGCCCGGCCCCAGCTGCCGGCGCCAGGGAGGGGACCCCCGGAGGCTGAGGAGCGGGAGGCGTCGGCCTCCCCGGGACAAGCCTCCCGGAGCTCCTCCTGGCGGTGCCGGAACGCGACGACAGGCGATCCCGGACAGGGCCCCGGGGGGGGCCGCCCTGCAGCCCTGTGGTGCCCGAAGTGTGTTCGCCGGGCGTTTTCCGGCCAATTCTCACGAGCGTTCTGCCCAAATCGGGATCGATTTGGGCAGAACGCTCGTGAGAATTGGCGGGCGTTGGGCAGCCCTGGTCAGCGCCCAGTTCCGCGTGCAGCAGGGCCCTTCTCGCTCGGGGCATGGCGCGGCCACCCGGAAAACGAGCCACGACGATGGGGCGCGACCGGCAGCCTCGGCGCCGGGGAGTTTTCCCCGAGCAGAGTGGATGGAGGCGCCGTGGCCGGGCGTCCGCCTCCGCCGTGGCGGGCGGCCGGGGCGCCCCTGGAGGGGGCTGGCCTCTGTGGGGAAAAGGACTGGTCTCTCACTCCGCGGCTAGGACGAAGCCGTGAAAGGTGCCGTTGCCGCCGGGACGGTCGGCGGACTCGTGGCGCGGGACTCAGGGTTCCCCATGGGGAGGCCCCCAGGCTCAGGCCCCTGGCAACGGAAGGCTGAGCAAGCAGGCCCGGGCCCGGGCCCGGCTTTCGGGGCTGGTCCGACTCAGATGCCGGCGCCAGGGAGGGGACCCCCGGAGGCTGAGGAGCGGGAGGCGTCGGCCTCCCCGGGGCACGCCTCCCGGAGCTCCTCCTGGCGGTGCCGGAACGCGACGACAGGCGATCCCGGACAGGGCCCCGGGGGGGGCCGCCCTGCGGCCCTGTGGTGCCCGAAGTGTGTTCGCCGGGCGTTTTCCGGCCAATTCTCACGAGCGTTCTGCCCAAATCGGGATCGATTTGGGCAGAACGCTCGTGAGAATTGGCCGGCGTTGGGCAGCCCTGGTCAGCGCCCAGTTCCGCGTGCAGCAGGGCCCTTTCTCGCTCGGGGCATGGCGCGGCCACCCGGAAAACGAGCCGCGACGATGGGGCGCGGCCGGCAGCCGCGGCGCCGGGGAGTATTCCCCGAGCAGAGTGGATGGAGGCGCCGTGGCCGGGCGTCCGCCTCCGCCGTGGCGGGCGGCCGGGGCGCCCCTGGAGGGGGCTGGCCTCTGTGGGGAAACGGACTGGTCTCTGACTCCGCGGCTAGGACGAAGCCGCGAAAGGTGCCATTGTCGCCGGGACGGTCGGGGGACTCGTGGCGCGGGACTCAGGGTTCCCCATGGGGAGGCCCCCAGGCTCAGGCCCCTGGCAACGGAAGGCTGAGCAAGCAGGCCCGGGCCCGGGCCCGGCTTTCGGGGCTGGCCCGGCCCCAGCTGCCGGCGCCAGGGAGGGGACCCCCGGAGGCTGAGGTGCGGGAGGCGTCGGCCTCCCCGGGGCACGCCTCCCGGAGCTCCTCCTGGAGGTGCCGGAACGCGACGACCCGCGATCCCGGACAGGGCCCCGGGGGGGGCCGCCCTGCGGCCCTGGGGTGCCCAAAGTGTGTTCGCCGGGCGTTTTCCGGGCAATTCTCACGAGCGTTCTGCCCAAATCGGGATCGATTTGGGCAGAACGTTCGTGAGAATTGGCCGGCGTTGGGCAGCCCTGGTCAGCGCCCAGTTCCGCGTGCAGCAGGGCCCTTTCTCGCTCGGGGCATGGCGCGGCCACCCGGAAAACGAGCCGCGACGATGGGGCGCGGCCGCCAGCCGCGGCGCCGGGCAGTTTTCCCCGAGTAGAGTGGAAGGAGGCGCCGTGGCCGGGCGTCCGCCTCCGCCGTGGCAGGCGGCCGGGGCGCCCCTGGAGGGGGCTGGCCTCTGTGGGGAAACGGACTGGTCTCTCACTCCGCGGCTAGGACGAAGCCGCGAAAGGTGCCGTTGTCGCCGGGACGGTCGGGGGACTCGTGGCGCGGGACTCAGGGTTCCCCATGGGGAGGCCCCCAGGCTCAGGCCCCTGGCAACGGAAGGCTGAGCAAGCAGGCCCGGGCCCGGGCCCGGCTTTCGGGGCTGGCCTGGCCTCAGCTGCCGGCGCCAGGGAGGGGACCCCCGGAGGCTGAGGAGCGGGAGGCGTCGGCCTCCCCGGGGCACGCCTCCCGGAGCTCCTCCTGGAGGTGCCGGAACACGACGACCCGCGATCCCGGACAGGGCCCCGGGGGGGGCCGCACTGCGGCCCTGTGGTGCCCGAAGTGTGTTCGCTGGGCGTTTTCCGGCCAATTCTCACGAGCGTTCTGCCCAAATCGGGATCGATTTGGGCAGAACGCTCGTGAGAATTGGCCGGCGTTGGGCAGCCCTGGTCAGCGCCCAGTTCCGCGTGCAGCAGGGCCCTTCTCGCTCGGGGCATTGCGTGGCCACCCGGAAAACGAGCCGCGACGATGGGGCGCGGCCGGCAGCCGCGGCGCTGGGGAGTTTTCCCCGAGCAGAGTGGATGGAGGCGCCGTGGCCTGGCGTCCGCCTCCGTCGTGGCGGGCGGCCGGGGCGCCCCTGGAGGGGGCTGGCCTCTGTGGGGAAACGGACTGGTCTCTCACTCCGCGGCTAGGACGAAGCCGCGAAAGGTGCCGTTGTCGCCGGGACGGTCGGGGTCTCGTGGCGCGGGACTCAGGGTTCCCCATGGGGAGGCCCCCAGTCTCAGGCCCCTGGCAACGGAAGGCGGAGCAAGCAGGCCCGGGCCAGGGCCCGGCTTTCGGGGCTGGCCCGGCCCCAGATGACGGCGCCAGGGAGGGGACCCCCGGAGGCTGAGGAGCGGGAGGCGTCGGCCTCCCCGGGGCACGCCTCCCGGAGCTCCTCCTGGCGGTGCCGGAACGCGACGACAGGCGATCCCGGACAGGGCCCCGGGGGGGGCCGCCCTGCAGCCCTGTGGTGCCCGAAGTGTGTTCGCCGGGCGTTTTCCGGCCAATTCTCACGAGCGTTCTGCCCAAATCGGGATCGATTTGGGCAGAACGCTCGTGAGAATTGGCGGGCGTTGGGCAGCCCTGGTCAGCGCCCAGTTCCGCGTGCAGCAGGGCCCTTCTCGCTCGGGGCATGGCGCGGCCACCCGGAAAACGAGCCACGACGATGGGGCGCGACCGGCAGCCTCGGCGCCGGGGAGTTTTCCCCGAGCAGAGTGGATGGAGGCGCCGTGGCCGGGCGTCCGCCTCCGCCGTGGCGGGCGGCCGGGGCGCTCCTGGAGGGGGCTGGCCTCTGTGGGGAAAAGGACTGGTCTCTCACTCCGCGGCTAGGACGAAGCCGTGAAAGGTGCCGTTGTCGCCAGGACGATAGGCGGACTCGTGGCGCGGGACTCAGGGTTCCCCATGGGGAGGCCCCGAGGCTCAGGCCCCTGGCAACGGAAGGCTGAGCAAGCAGGCCCGGGACCGGGCCCGGCTTTCGGGGCTGGTCCGACTCAGATGCCGGCGCCAGGGAGGGGACCCCCGGAGGCTGAGGAGCGGGAGGCGTCGGCCTCCCCGGGGCACGCCTCCCGGAGCTCCTCCTGGCGGTGCCGGAACGCGACGACAGGCGATCCCGGACAGGGCCCCGGGGGGGGCCGCCCTGCGGCCCTGTGGTGCCCGAAGTGTGTTCGCCGGGCGTTTTCCGGCCAATTCTCACGAGCGTTCTGCCCAAATCGGGATCGATTTGGGCAGAACGCTCGTGAGAATTGGCCGGCGTTGGGCAGCCCTGGTCAGCGCCCAGTTCCGCGTGCAGCAGGGCCCTTTCTCGCTCGGGGCATGGCGCGGCCACCCGGAAAACGAGCCGCGACGATGGGGCGCGGCCGGCAGCCGCGGCGCCGGGGAGTTTTCCCCGAGCAGAGTGGATGGAGGCGCCGTGGCCGGGCGTCCGCCTCCGCCGTGGCGGGCGGCCGGGGCGCCCCTGGAGGGGGCTGGCCTCTGTGGGGAAACGGACTGGTCTCTGACTCCGCGGCTAGGACGAAGCCGCGAAAGGTGCCATTGTCGCCGGGACGGTCGGGGGACTCGTGGCGCGGGACTCAGGGTTCCCCATGGGGAGGCCCCCAGGCTCAGGCCCCTGGCAACGGAAGGCTGAGCAAGCAGGCCCGGGCCCGGGCCCGGCTTTCGGGGCTGGCCCGGCCCCAACTGCCGGCGCCAGGGAGGGGCCCCCGGAGGCTGAGGAGCGGGAGGCGTCGGCCTCCCCGGCGCACGTGTCCCGGAGCTCCTCCTGGCGGTGCCGGAACGCGATGACTCGCGATCCCGGACAGGGCCCCGGGGGGGGCCGCCCTGCGGCCCTGTGTTGCCCGAAGTGTGTTCGCCGGGCGTTTTCCGGCCAATTCTCACGAGCGTTCTGCCCAAATCGGGATCGATTTGGGCAGAACGCTCGTGAGAATTGGCCGGCGTTGGGCAGCCCTGGTCAGCGCCCAGTTCCGCGTGCAGCAGGGCCCTTTCTCGCTCGGGGCAAGGCGCGGCCACCCAGAAAACGAGCCGCGACGATGGGGCGCGGCCGGCAGCCGCGGCGCCGGGCAGTTTTCCCCGAGCAGAGTGGATGGAGGCGCCGTGGCCGGGCGTCCGCCTCCGCCGTGGCGGGCGGCCGTGGTGCCCCTGGAGGGGGCTGGCCTCTGTGGGGAAACGGACTTGTCTCTCACTCCGCGGCTAGGACGATGCCGCGAAAGGTGCCGTTGTCGCTGGGACTGTCGGGAGACTCGTGGCGCGGGACTCAGGGTTCCCCATGGGGAGGCCCCCAGGCTCAGGCCCCTGGCAACGGAAGGCTGAGCAAGCAGGCCAGGGCCCGGGCACGGCTTTCGGGGCTGGCCCGGCCCCAGCTGCCGGCGCCAGGGAGGGGACCCCCGGAGGCTGAGGAGCGGGAGGCGTCGGCCTCCCCGGGGCACGCCTCCCGGAGCTCCTCCTGGAGCTGCCGGAACGCGACGACCCGCGACCCGGACAGGGCCCCGGGGGGGGCCGCCCTGCCGCCCTGTGGTGCCCGAAGTGTGTTCGCCGGGCGTTTTCCGGCCAATTCTCACGAGCGTTCGGCCCAAATCGGGATCGATTTGGGCCGAACGCTCGTGAGAATTGGCCGGCGTTGGGCAGCCCTGGTCAGCGCCCAGTTCCGCATGTAGCATGGCCCTTTCTCGCTCGGGGCATGTCGCGGCCACCCGGAAAACGAGCCGCGACGATGGGGCGCGGCCGGCAGCCGCGGCGCTGGGGAGTTTTCCCCGAGCAGAGTGGATGGAGGCGCCGTGGCCTGGCGTCCGCCTCCGTCGTGGCGGGCGGCCGGGGCGCCCCTTGAGGGGGCTGGCCTCTGTGGGGAAAAGGACTGGTCTCTCACTCCGCGGCTAGGACGAAGCCGTGAAAGGTGCCGTTGTCGCCGGGACGGTCGGCGGACTCGTGGCGCGGGACTCAGGTTTCCCCATGGGGAGGCCCCCAGGCTCAGGTCCCTGGCAACGGAAGGCTGAGCAAGCAGGCCCGGGCCCGGGCCCGGCTTTCGGGGCTGGCCCGGCCCCAGCTGCCGGCGCCAGGGAGGGGACCCCCAGAGGCTGAGGAGCGGGAGGCCTCGGCCTCCCCGGGGCACGCCTCCCGGAGCTCCTCCTGGCGGTGCCGGAACGCGACGACCCGCGATCCCAGACAGGGCCCCGGGGGGGGCCGCCCTGCGGCCCTGTGGTGCCCGAAGTGTGTTCGCCGGGCGTTTTCCGGCCAATTCTCACGAGCGTTCTGCCCAAATCGGGATCGATTTGGGCAGAACGCTCGTGAGAATTGGCCGGCGTTGGGCAGACCTGGTCAGCGCCCAGTTCCGGGTGCAGCAGGGCCCTTTCCCGCTCGGGGCATGGCGCGGCCACCCGGAAAACGAGCCGCGACGATGGGGCGCGGCCGGGAGCCGCGGCGCCGGGGAGTTTACCCCGAGCAGAGTGGATGGAGGCGCCGTGGCCGGGCGTCCGCCTCCGCCGTGGTGGGCGGCCGGGGCGCCCCTGGAGGGGGCTGGCCTCTGTGGGGAAACGGACTGGTCTCTCACTCCGCGGCTAGGACGAAGCCGCGAAAGGTGCCGTTGTCGCCGGGACGGTCGGGGTCTCGTGGCGCGGGACTCAGGGTTCCCCATGGGGAGGCCCCCAGGCTCAGGCCCCTGGCAACGGAAGGCGGAGCAAGCAGGCCCGGGCCAGGGCCCGGCTTTCGGGGCTGGCCCGGCCCCAGATGCCGGCGCCAGGGAGGGGACCCCCGGAGGCTGAGGAGCGGGAGGCGTCGGCCTCCCCGGGGCACGCCTCCCGGAGCTCCTCCTGGCGGTGCCGGAACGCGACGACCCGCGATCCCGGACAGGGCTCCGGGGGGGGCCGCCCTGCGGCCCTGTGGTGCCCGAAGTGTGTTCGCCGGGCGTTTTCCGGCCAATTCTCACGAGCGTTCTGCCCAAATCGGGATCGATTTGGGCAGAACGCTCGTGAGAATTGGCGGGCGTTGGGCAGCCCTGGTCAGCGCCCAGTTCCGCGTGCAGCAGGGCCCTTCTCGCTGGGGCATGGCGCGGCCACCCGGAAAACGAGCCACGACGATGGGGCGCGACCGGCAGCCTCGGCGCCGGGGAGTTTTCCCCGAGCAGGGTGGATGGAGGCGCCGTGGCCGGGCGTCCGCCTCCGCCGTGGCGGGCGGCCGGGGCGCTCCTGGAGGGGGCTGGCCTCTGTGGGGAAAAGGACTGGTCTCTCACTCCGCGGCTAGGACGAAGCCGTGAAAGGTGCCGTTGTCGCCGGGACGGTCGGCGGACTCGTGGCGCGGGACTCAGGGTTCCCCATGGGGAGGCCCCGAGGCTCAGGCCCCTGGCAACGGAAGGCTGAGCAAGCAGGCCCGGGACCGGGCCCGGCTTTCGGGGCTGGTCCGACTCAGATGCCGGCGCCAGGGAGGGGACCCCCGGAGGCTGAGGAGCGGGAGGCGTCGGCCTCCCCGGGGCACGCCTCCCGGAGCTCCTCCTGGCGGTGCCGGAACGCGACGACAGGCGATCCCGGACAGGGCCCCGGGGGGGGCCGCCCTGCGGCCCTGTGGTGCCCGAAGTGTGTTCGCCGGGCGTTTTCCGGCCAATTCTCACGAGCGTTCTGCCCAAATCGGGATCGATTTGGGCAGAACGCTCGTGAGAATTGGCCGGCGTTGGGCAGCCCTGGTCAGCGCCCAGTTCCGCGTGCAGCAGGGCCCTTTCTCGCTCGGGGCATGGCGCGGCCACCCGGAAAACGAGCCGCGACGATGGGGCGCGGCCGGCAGCCGCGGCGCCGGGGAGTTTTCCCCGAGCAGAGTGGATGGAGGCGCCGTGGCCGGGCGTCCGCCTCCGCCGTGGCGGGCGGCCGGGGCGCCCCTGGAGGGGGCTGGCCTCTGTGGGGAAACGGACTGGTCTCTGACTCCGCGGCTAGGACGAAGCCGCGAAAGGTGCCATTGTCGCCGGGACGGTCGGGGGACTCGTGGCGCGGGACTCAGGGTTCCCCATGGGGAGGCCCCCAGGCTCAGGCCCCTGGCAACGGAAGGCTGAGCAAGCAGGCCCGGGCCCGGGCCCGGCTTTCGGGGCTGGCCCGGCCCCAACTGCCGGCGCCAGGGAGGGGCCCCCGGAGGCTGAGGAGCGGGAGGCGTCGGCCTCCCCGGCGCACGTGTCCCGGAGCTCCTCCTGGCGGTGCCGGAACGCGATGACTCGCGATCCCGGACAGGGCCCCGGGGGGGGCCGCCCTGCGGCCCTGTGTTGCCCGAAGTGTGTTCGCCGGGCGTTTTCCGGCCAATTCTCACGAGCGTTCTGCCCAAATCGGGATCGATTTGGGCAGAACGCTCGTGAGAATTGGCCGGCGTTGGGCAGCCCTGGTCAGCGCCCAGTTCCGCGTGCAGCAGGGCCCTTTCTCGCTCGGGGCAAGGCGCGGCCACCCAGAAAACGAGCCGCGACGATGGGGCGCGGCCGGCAGCCGCGGCGCCGGGCAGTTTTCCCCGAGCAGAGTGGATGGAGGCGCCGTGGCCGGGCGTCCGCCTCCGCCGTGGCGGGCGGCCGTGGTGCCCCTGGAGGGGGCTGGCCTCTGTGGGGAAACGGACTTGTCTCTCACTCCGCGGCTAGGACGATGCCGCGAAAGGTGCCGTTGTCGCTGGGACTGTCGGGAGACTCGTGGCGCGGGACTCAGGGTTCCCCATGGGGAGGCCCCCAGGCTCAGGCCCCTGGCAACGGAAGGCTGAGCAAGCAGGCCAGGGCCCGGGCACGGCTTTCGGGGCTGGCCCGGCCCCAGCTGCCGGCGCCAGGGAGGGGACCCCCGGAGGCTGAGGAGCGGGAGGCGTCGGCCTCCCCGGGGCACGCCTCCCGGAGCTCCTCCTGGAGCTGCCGGAACGCGACGACCCGCGATCCCGGACAGGGCCCCGGGGGGGGCCGCCCTGCCGCCCTGTGGTGCCCGAAGTGTGTTCGCCGGGCGTTTTCCGGCCAATTCTCACGAGCGTTCGGCCCAAATCGGGATCGATTTGGGCCGAACGCTCGTGAGAATTGGCCGGCGTTGGGCAGCCCTGGTCAGCGCCCAGTTCCGCATGTAGCATGGCCCTTTCTCGCTCGGGGCATGTCGCGGCCACCCGGAAAACGAGCCGCGACGATGGGGCGCGGCCGGCAGCCGCGGCGCTGGGGAGTTTTCCCCGAGCAGAGTGGATGGAGGCGCCGTGGCCTGGCGTCCGCCTCCGTCGTGGCGGGCGGCCGGGGCGCCCCTGGAGGGGGCTGGCCTCTGTGGGGAAACGGACTGGTCTCTCACTCCGCGGCTAGGATGAAGCCGCGAAAGGTGCCGTTGTCGCCGGGACGGTCGGGGTCTCGTGGCGCGGGACTCAGGGTTCCCCATGGGGAGGCCCCCAGGCTCAGGCCCCTGGCAACGGAAGGCGGAGCAAGCAGGCCCGGGCCAGGGCCCGGCTTTCGGGGCTGGCCCGGCCCCAGATGCCGGCGCCAGGGAGGGGACCCCCGGAGGCTGAGCAGCGGGAGGCGTCGGCCTCCCCGGGGCACGCCTCCCGGAGCTCCTCCTGGCGGTGCCGGAACGCGACGACCCGCGATCCCGGACAGGGCTCCGGGGGGGGGCCGCCCTGCGGCCCTGTGGTGCCCGAAGTGTGTTCGCCGGGCGTTTTCCGGCCAATTCTCACGAGCGTTCTGCCCAAATCGGGATCGATTTGGGCAGAACGCTCGTGAGAATTGGCCGGCGTTGGGCAGCCCTGGTCAGCGCCCAGTTCCGCGTGCAGCAGGGCCCTTCTCGCTCGGGGCATGGCGCGGCCACCCGGAAAACGAGCCACGACGATGGGGCGCGACCGGCAGCCTCGGCGCCGGGGAGTTTTCCCCGAGCAGGGTGGATGGATGCGCCGTGGCCGGGCGTCCGCCTCCGCCGTGGCGGGCGGCCGGGGCGCCCCTTGAGGGGGCTGGCCTCTGTGGGGAAAAGGACTGGTCTCTCACTCCGCGGCTAGGACGAAGCCGTGAAAGGTGCCGTTGTCGCCGGGACGGTCGGCGGACTCGTGGCGCGGGACTCAGGTTTCCCCATGGGGAGGCCCCCAGGCTCAGGTCCCTGGCAACGGAAGGCTGAGCAAGCAGGCCCGGGCCCGGGCCCGGCTTTCGGGGCTGGCCCGGCCCCAGCTGCCGGCGCCAGGGAGGGGACCCCCAGAGGCTGAGGAGCGGGAGGCCTCGGCCTCCCCGGGGCACGCCTCCCGGAGCTCCTCCTGGCGGTGCCGGAACGCGACGACCCGCGATCCCAGACAGGGCCCCGGGGGGGGCCGCCCTGCGGCCCTGTGGTGCCCGAAGTGTGTTCGCCGGGCGTTTTCCGGCCAATTCTCACGAGCGTTCTGCCCAAATCGGGATCGATTTGGGCAGAACGCTCGTGAGAATTGGCCGGCGTTGGGCAGACCTGGTCAGCGCCCAGTTCCGGGTGCAGCAGGGCCCTTTCCCGCTCGGGGCATGGCGCGGCCACCCGGAAAACGAGCCGCGACGATGGGGCGCGGCCGGGAGCCGCGGCGCCGGGGAGTTTACCCCGAGCAGAGTGGATGGAGGCGCCGTGGCCGGGCGTCCGCCTCCGCCGTGGTGGGCGGCCGGGGCGCCCCTGGAGGGGGCTGGCCTCTGTGGGGAAACGGACTGGTCTCTCACTCCGCGGCTAGGACGAAGCCGCGAAAGGTGCCGTTGTCGCCGGGACGGTCGGGGTCTCGTGGCGCGGGACTCAGGGTTCCCCATGGGGAGGCCCCCAGGCTCAGGCCCCTGGCAACGGAAGGCGGAGCAAGCAGGCCCGGGCCAGGGCCCGGCTTTCGGGGCTGGCCCGGCCCCAGATGCCGGCGCCAGGGAGGGGACCCCCGGAGGCTGAGGAGCGGGAGGCGTCGGCCTCCCCGGGGCACGCCTCCCGGAGCTCCTCCTGGCGGTGCCGGAACGCGACGACCCGCGATCCCGGACAGGGCTCCGGGGGGGGCCGCCCTGCGGCCCTGTGGTGCCCGAAGTGTGTTCGCCGGGCGTTTTCCGGCCAATTCTCACGAGCGTTCTGCCCAAATCGGGATCGATTTGGGCAGAACGCTCGTGAGAATTGGCCGGCGTTGGGCAGCCCTGGTCAGCGCCCAGTTCCGCGTGCAGCAGGGCCCTTCTCGCTCGGGGCATGGCGCGGCCACCCGGAAAACGAACCACGACGATGGGGCGCGACCGGCAGCCTCGGCGCCGGGGAGTTTTCCCCGAGCAGGGTGGATGGATGCGCCGTGGCCGGGCGTCCGCCTCCGCCGTGGCGGGCGGCCGGGGCGCCCCTGGAGGGGGCTGGCCTCTGTGGGGAAAAGGACTGGTCTCTCACTCCGCGGCTAGGACGAAGCCGTGAAAGGTGCCGTTGTCGCCGGGACGGTCGGCGGACTCGTGGCGCGGGACTCAGGTTTCCCCATGGGGAGGCCCCCAGGCTCAGGTCCCTGGCAACGGAAGGCTGAGCAAGCAGGCCCGGGCCCGGGCCCGGCTTTCGGGGCTGGCCCGGCCCCAGCTGCCGGCGCCAGGGAGGGGACCCCCGGAGGCTGAGGAGCGGGAGGCCTCGGCCTCCCCGGGGCACGCCTCCCGGAGCTCCTCCTGGCGGTGCCGGAACGCGACGACCCGCGATCCCAGACAGGGCCCCGGGGGGGGCCGCCCTGCGGCCCTGTGGTGCCCGAAGTGTGTTCGCCGGGCGTTTTCCGGCCAATTTTCACGAGCGTTCTGCCCAAATCGGGATCGATTTGGGCAGAACGCTCGTGAGAATTGGCCGGCGTAGGGCAGCCCTGGTCAGCGCCCAGTTCCGCGTGCAGCAGGGCCCTTCTCGCTCGGGGCTTGGCGCGGCCACCCGGAAAACGAACCACGACGATGGGGCGCGACCGGCAGCCTCGGCGCCGGGGAGTTTCCCCCGAGCAGAGTGGATGGAGGCGCCGTGGCCGGGCGTCCGCCTCCGCCGTGGCGGCCGGCCGGGGAGCCCCTGGAGGGGGCTGGCCTCTGTGGGGAAACGGACTGGTCTCTCACTCCGCGGCTAGGACGAAGCCGCGAAAGGTGCCGTTGTCGCCGGGACGGTCGGGGGACTCGTGGCGCGGGACTCAGTGTTCCCCATGGGGAAGCCCCCAGGCTCAGGCCCCTGGCAACGGAAGGCTGAGCAAGCAGGCCCGGGCCCGGGCCCGGCTTTCGGGGCTGGGCTGGCCCCAGCTGCCGGCGCCAGGGAGGGGACCCCCAGAGGCTGAGGAGCGGGAGGCGTCGGCCTCCCCGGGGCACGCCTCCCGGAGCTCCTCCTGGCGGTGACGGAACGCGACGACCCGCGATCCCGGACAGGGCCCCGGGGGGGGCCGCCCTGCGGCCCTGTGGTGCCCGAAGTGTGTTCGCCGGGCGTTTTCCGGCCAATTCTCACGAGCGTTCTGCCCAAATCTGGATCGATTTGGGCAGAACGCTCGTGAGAATTGGCGGGCGTTGGGCAGCCCTGGTCAGCGCCCAGTTCCGCGTGCAGCAGGGCCCTTCTCGCTCGGGGCATGGCGCGGCCACCCGGAAAACGAGCCACGACGATGGGGCGCGACCGGCAGCCTCGGTGCCGTGGAGTTTTCCCCGAGCAGAGTGGATGGAGGCGCCGTGGCCGGGCGTCTGCCTCCGCCGTGGCGGGCGGCCGGGGCGCCCCTGGAGGGGGCTGGCCTCTGTGGGGAAAAGGACTGGTCTCTCACTCCGCGGCTAGGACGAAGCCGTGAAAGGTGCCGTTGTCGCCGGGACGGTCGGCGGACTCGTGGCGCGGGACTCAGGGTTCCCCATGGGGAGGCCCCCAGGCTCAGGCCCCTGGCAACGGAAGGCTGAGCAAGCAGGCCCGGGCCCGGGCCCGGCTTTCGGGGCTGGTCCGACCCAGATGCCGGCGCCAGGGAGGGGACCCCCGGAGGCTGAGGAGCGGGAGGCGTCGGCCTCCCCGGGGCACGCCTCCCGGAGCTCCTCCTGGCGGTGCCGGAACGCGACGACAGGCGATCCCGGACAGGGCCCCGGGGGGGGCCGCCCTGCGGCCCTGTGGTGCCCGAAGTGTGTTCGCCGGGCGTTTTCCGGCCAATTCTCACGAGCGTTCTGCCCAAATCGGGATCGATTTGGGCAGAACGCTCGTGAGAATTGGCCGGCGTTGGGCAGCCCTGGTCAGCGCCCAGTTCCGCGTGCAGCAGGGCCCTTCTCGCTCGGGGCTTGGCGCGGCCACCCGGAAAACGAGCCACGACGATGGGGCGCGACCGGCAGCCTCGGCGCCGGGGAGTTTCCCCCGAGCAGAGTGGATGGAGGCGCCGTGGCCGGGCGTCCGCCTCCGCCGTGGCGGGCGGCCGGGGCGCCCCTGGAGGGGGCTGGCCTCTGTGGGGAAAAGGACTGGTCTCTCACTCCGCGGCTAGGACGAAGCCGTGAAAGGTGCCGTTGTCGCCGGGACAGTCGGCGGACTCGTGGCGCGGGACTCAGGGTTCCCCATGGGGAGGCCCCCAGGCTCAGGCCCCTGGCAACGGAAGGCTGAGCAAGCAGGCCAGGGCCCGGGCACGGCTTTCGGGGCTGGCCCGGCCCCAGCTGCCGGCGCCAGGGAGGGGACCCCCGGAGGCTGAGGAGCGGGAGGCGTCTGCCTCCCCGGGACAAGCCTCCCGGAGCTCCTCCTGGCGGTGCCGGAACGCGACGACAGGCGATCCCGGACAGGGCCCCGGGGGGGGCCGCCCTGCAGCCCTGTGGTGCCCGAAGTGTGTTCGCCGGGCGTTTTCCGGCCAATTCTCACGAGCGTTCTGCCCAAATCGGGATCGATTTGGGCAGAACGCTCGTGAGAATTGGCGGGCGTTGGGCAGCCCTGGTCAGCGCCCAGTTCCGCGTGCAGCAGGGCCCTTCTCGCTCGGGGCATGGCGCGGCCACCCGGAAAACGAGCCACGACGTTGGGGCGCGACCGGCAGCCTCGGCGCCGGGGAGTTTTCCCCGAGCAGAGTGGATGGAGGCGCCGTGGCCGGGCGTCCGCCTCCGCCGTGGCGGGCGGCCGGGGCGCCACTGGAGGGGGCTGGCCTCTGTGGGGAAAAGGACTGGTCTCTCACTCCGCGGCTAGGACGAAGCCGTGAAAGGTGCCGTTGTCGCCGGGACGGTCGGCGGACTCGTGGCGCGGGACTCAGGGTTCCCCATGGGGAGGCCCCCAGGCTCAGGCCCCTGGCAACGGAAGGCTGAGCAAGCAGGCCCGGGCCCGGGCCCGGCTTTCGGGGCTGGTCCGACTCAGATGCCGGCGCCAGGGAGGGGACCCCCGGAGGCTGAGGAGCGGGAGGCGTCGGCCTCCCCGGGGCACGCCTCCCGGAGCTCCTCCTGGCGGTGCCGGAACGCGACGACAGGCGATCCCGGACAGGGCCCCGGGGGGGGCCGCCCTGCGGCCCTGTGGTGCCCGAAGTGTGTTCGCCGGGCGTTTTCCGGCCAATTCTCACGAGCGTTCTGCCCAAATCGGGATCGATTTGGGCAGAACGCTCGTGAGAATTGGCCGGCGTTGGGCAGCCCTGGTCAGCGCCCAGTTCCGCGTGCAGCAGGGCCCTTTCTCGCTCGGGGCATGGCGCGGCCACCCGGAAAACGAGCCGCGACGATGGGGCGCGGCCGGCAGCCGCGGCGCCGGGGAGTTTTCCCCGAGCAGAGTGGATGGAGGCGCCGTGGCCGGGCGTCCGCCTCCGCCGTGGCGGGCGGCCGGGGCGCCCCTGGAGGGGGCTGGCCTCTGTGGGGAAACGGACTGGTCTCTGACTCCGCGGCTAGGACGAAGCCGCGAAAGGTGCCATTGTCGCCGGGACGGTCGGGGGACTCGTGGCGCGGGACTCAGGTTTCCCCATGGGGAGGCCCCCAGGCTCAGGCCCCTGGCAACGGAAGGCTGAGCAAGCAGGCCCGGGCCCGGGCCCGGCTTTCGGGGCTGGCCCGGCCCCAGCTTCCGGCGCCAGGGAGGGGACCCCCGGAGGCTGAGGTGCGGGAGGCGTCGGCCTCCCCGGGGCACGCCTCCCGGAGCTCCTCCTGGAGGTGCCGGAACGCGACGACCCGCGATCCCGGACAGGGCCCCGGGGGGGGCCGCCCTGCGGCCCTGTGGTGCCCAAAGTGTGTTCGCCGGGCGTTTTCCGGGCAATTCTCACGAGCGTTCTGCCCAAATCGGGATCGATTTGGGCAGAACGTTCGTGAGAATTGGCCGGCGTTGGGCAGCCCTGGTCAGCGCCCAGTTCCGCGTGCAGCAGGGCCCTTTCTCGCTCGGGGCATGGCGCGGCCACCCGGAAAACGAGCCGCGACGATGGGGCGCGGCCGCCAGCCGCGGCGCCGGGCAGTTTTCCCCCGAGTAGAGTGGAAGGAGGCGCCGTGGCCGGGCGTCCGCCTCCGCCGTGGCAGGCGGCGGGGGCGCCCCTGGAGGGGGCTGGCCTCTGTGGGGAAACGGACTGGTCTCTCACTCCGCGGCTAGGACGAAGCCGCGAAAGGTGCCGTTGTCGCCGGGACGGTCGGGGGACTCGTGGCGCGGGACTCAGGGTTCCCCATGGGGAGGCCCCCAGGCTCAGGCCCCTGGCAACGGAAGGCTGAGCAAGCAGGCCCGGGCCCGGGCCCGGCTTTCGGGGCTGGCCTGGCCCCAGCTGCCGGCGCAAGGGAGGGGACCCCCGGAGGCTGAGGAGCGGGAGGCGTCGGCCTCCCCGGGGCACGCCTCCCGGAGCTCCTCCTGGAGGTGCCGGAACACGACGACCCGCGATCCCGGACAGGGCCCCGGGGGGGGCCGCCCTGCGGCCCTGTGGTGCCCGAAGTGTGTTCGCTGTGCGTTTTCCGGCCAATTCTCACGAGCGTTCTGCCCAAATCGGGATCGATTTGGGCAGAACGCTCGTGAGAATTGGCCGGCGTTGGGCAGCCCTGGTCAGCGCCCAGTTCCGCGTGCAGCAGGGCCCTTCTCGCTCGGGGCTTGGCGCGGCCACCCGGAAAACGAGCCACGACGATGGGGCGCGACCGGCAGCCTCGGCGCCGGGGAGTTTCCCCCGAGCAGAGTGGATGGAGGCGCCGTGGCCGGGCGTCCGCCTCCGCCGTGGCGGGCGGCCGGGGCGCCCCTGGAGGGGGCTGGCCTCTGTGGGGAAAAGGACTGGTCTCTCACTCCGCGGCTAGGACGAAGCCGTGAAAGGTGCCGTTGTCGCCGGGACGGTCGGCGGACTCGTGGCGCGGGACTCAGGGTTCCCCATGGGGAGGCCCCCAGGCTCAGGCCCCTGGCAACGGAAGGCTGAGCAAGCAGGCCCGGGCCCGGGCCCGGCTTTCGGGGCTGGTCCGACTCAGATGCCGGCGCCAGGGAGGGGACCCCCGGATGCTGAGGAGCGGGAGGCGTCGGCCTCCCCGGGGCACGCGTCCCGGAGCTCCTCCTGGCGGTGCCGGAACGCGACGACAGGCGATCCCGGACAGGGCCCCGGGGGGGGCCGCCCTGCGGCCCTGTGGTGCCCGAAGTGTGTTCGCCGGGCGTTTTCCGGCCAATTCTCACGAGCGTTCTGCCCAAATCGGGATCGATTTGGGCAGAACGCTCGTGAGAATTGGCCGGCGTTGGGCAGCCCTGGTCAGCGCCCAGTTCCGCGTGCAGCCGGGCCCTTTCTCGCTCGGGGCATGGCGCGGCCACCCGGAAAACGAGCCGCGATGATGGGGCGCGGCCGGCAGCCGCGGCGCCGGGCTGTTTTCCCCCGAGCAGAGTGGATGGAGGCGCCGTGGCCGGGCGTCCGCCTCCGCCGTGGCGGCCGGCCGGGGAGCCCCTGGAGGGGGTTGGCCTCTGTGGGGAAACGGACTGGTCCCTCACTCCGCGGCTAGGACGAAGCCGCGAAAGGTGCCGTTGTCGCCGGGACGGTCGGGGGACTCGTGGCGCGGGACTCAGGGTTCCCCATGGGGAGGCCCCCAGGCTCAGGCCCCTGGCAACGGAAGGCTGAGCAAGCAGGCCCGGGCCCGGGCCCGGCTTTCGGGGCTGGGCTGGCCCCAGCTGCCGGCGCCAGGGAGGGGACCCCCAGAGGCTGAGGAGCGGGAGGCGTCGGCCTCCCCGGGGCACGCCTCCCGGAGCTCCTCCTGGCGGTGACGGAACGCGACGACCCGCGATCCCGGACAGGGCCCCGGGGGGGGCCGCCCTGCGGCCCTGTGGTGCCCGAAGTGTGTTCGCCGGGCGTTTTCCGGCCAATTCTCACGAGCGTTCTGCCCAAATCGGGATCGATTTGGGCAGAACGCTCGTGAGAATTGGCCGGCGTTGGGCAGCCCTGGTCAGCGCCCAGTTCCGCGTGCAGCAGGGCCCTTCTCGCTCGGGGCTTGGCGCGGCCACCCGGAAAACGAGCCACGACGATGGGGCGCGACCGGCAGCCTCGGCGCCGGGGAGTTTCCCCCGAGCAGAGTGGATGGAGGCGCCGTGGCCGGGCGTCCGCCTCCGCCGTGGCGGGCGGCCGGGGCGCCCCTGGAGGGGGCTGGCCTCTGTGGGGAAAAGGACTGGTCTCTCACTCCGCGGCTAGGACGAAGCCGTGAAAGGTGCCGTTGTCGCCGGGACAGTCGGCGGACTCGTGGCGCGGGACTCAGGGTTCCCCATGGGGAGGCCCCCAGGCTCAGGCCCCTGGCAACGGAAGGCTGAGCAAGCAGGCCCGGGCCCGGGCCCGGCTTTCGGGGCTGGCCCGGCCCCAGCTGCCGGCGCCAGGGAGGGGACCCCCGGAGGCTGAGGAGCGGGAGGCGTCGGCCTCCCCGGGACAAGCCTCCCGGAGCTCCTCCTGGCGGTGCCGGAACGCGACGACAGGCGATCCCGGACAGGGCCCCGGGGGGGGGCCGCCCTGCAGCCCTGTGGTGCCCGAAGTGTGTTCGCCGGGCGTTTTCCGGCCAATTCTCACGAGCGTTCTGCCCAAATCGGGATCGATTTGGGCAGAACGCTCGTGAGAATTGGCGGGCGTTGGGCAGCCCTGGTCAGCGCCCAGTTCCGCGTGCAGCAGGGCCCTTCTCGCTCGGGGCATGGCGCGGCCACCCGGAAAACGAGCCACGACGATGGGGCGCGACCGGCAGCCTCGGCGCCGGGGAGTTTTCCCCGAGCAGAGTGGATGGAGGCGCCGTGGCCGGGCGTCCGCCTCCGCCGTGGCGGGCGGCCGGGGCGCCCCTGGAGGGGGCTGGCCTCTGTGGGGAAAAGGACTGGTCTCTCACTCCGCGGCTAGGACGAAGCCGTGAAAGGTGCCGTTGTCGCCGGGACGGTCGGCGGACTCGTGGCGCGGGACTCAGGGTTCCCCATGGGGAGGCCCCCAGGCTCAGGCCCCTGGCAACGGAAGGCTGAGCAAGCAGGCCCGGGCCCGGGCCCGGCTTTCGGGGCTGGTCCGACTCAGATGCCGGCGCCAGGGAGGGGACCCCCGGAGGCTGAGGAGCGGGAGGCGTCGGCCTCCCCGGGGCACGCCTCCCGGAGCTCCTCCTGGCGGTGCCGGAACGCGACGACAGGCGATCCCGGACAGGGCCCCGGGGGGGGCCGCCCTGCGGCCCTGTGGTGCCCGAAGTGTGTTCGCCGGGCGTTTTCCGGCCAATTCTCACGAGCGTTCTGCCCAAATCGGGATCGATTTGGGCAGAACGCTCGTGAGAATTGGCCGGCGTTGGGCAGCCCTGGTCAGCGCCCAGTTCCGCGTGCAGCAGGGCCCTTTCTCGCTCGGGGCATGGCGCGGCCACCCGGAAAACGAGCCGCGACGATGGGGCGCGGCCGGCAGCCGCGGCGCCGGGGAGTTTTCCCCGAGCAGAGTGGATGGAGGCGCCGTGGCCGGGCGTCCGCCTCCGCCGTGGCGGGCGGCCGGGGCGCCCCTGGAGGGGGCTGGCCTCTGTGGGGAAACGGACTGGTCTCTGACTCCGCGGCTAGGACGAAGCCGCGAAAGGTGCCATTGTCGCCGGGACGGTCGGGGGACTCGTGGCGCGGGACTCAGGGTTCCCCATGGGGAGGCCCCCAGGCTCAGGCCCCTGGCAACGGAAGGCTGAGCAAGCAGGCCCGGGCCCGGGCCCGGCTTTCGGGGCTGGCCCGGCCCCAGCTGCCGGCGCCAGGGAGGGGACCCCCGGAGGCTGAGGTGCGGGAGGCGTCGGCCTCCCCGGGACACGCCTCCCGGAGCTCCTCCTGGAGGTGCCGGAACGCGACGACCCGCGATCCCGGACAGGGCCCCGGGGGGGGCCGCCCTGCGGCCCTGTGGTGCCCAAAGTGTGTTCGCCGGGCGTTTTCCGGGCAATTCTCACGAGCGTTCTGCCCAAATCGGGATCGATTTGGGCAGAACGTTCGTGAGAATTGGCCGGCGTTGGGCAGCCCTGGTCAGCGCCCAGTTCCGCGTGCAGCAGGGCCCTTTCTCGCTCGGGGCATGGCGCGGCCACCCGGAAAACGAGCCGCGACGATGGGGCGCGGCCGCCAGCCGCGGCGCCGGGCAGTTTTCCCCGAGTAGAGTGGAAGGAGGCGCCGTGGCCGGGCGTCCGCCTCCGCCGTGGCAGGCGGCCGGGGCGCCCCTGGAGGGGGCTGGCCTCTGTGGGGAAACGGACTGGTCTCTCACTCCGCGGCTAGGACGAAGCCGCGAAAGGTGCCGTTGTCGCCAGGACGGTCGGGGGACTCGTGGCGCGGGACTCAGGGTTCCCCATGGGGAGGCCCCCAGGCTCAGGCCCCTGGCAACGGAAGGCTGAGCAAGCAGGCCCGGGCCCGGGCCCGGCTTTCGGGGCTGGCCTGGCCCCAGCTGCCGGCGCCAGGGAGGGGACCCCCGGAGGCTGAGGAGCGGGAGGCGTCGGCCTCCCCGGGGCACGCCTCCCGGAGCTCCTCCTGGAGGTGCCGGAACACGACGACCCGCGATCCCGGACAGGGCCCCGGGGGGGGCCGCCCTGCGGCCCTGTGGTGCCCGAAGTGTGTTCGCTGGGCGTTTTCCGGCCAATTCTCACGAGCGTTCTGCCCAAATCGGGATCGATTTGGGCAGAACGCTCGTGAGAATTGGCCGGCGTTGGGCAGCCCTGGTCAGCGCCCAGTTCCGCGTGCAGCAGGGCCCTTTCTCGCTCGGGGCATGGCGCGGCCACCCAGAAAACGAGCCGCGACGATGGGGCGCGGCCGCCAGCCGCGGCGCCGGGCAGTTTTCCCCGAGTAGAGTGGAAGGAGGCGCCGTGGCCGGCGTCCGCCTCCGCCGTGGCAGGCGGCCGGGGCGCCCCTGGAGGGGGCTGGCCTCTGTGGGGAAACGGACTGGTCTCTCACTCCGCGGCTAGGACGAAGCCGCGAAAGGTGCCGTTGTCGCCGGGACGTTCGGGGACTCGTGGCGCGGGACTCAGGGTTCCCCATGGGGAGGCCCCCAGGCTCAGGCCCCTGGCAACGGAAGGCTGAGCAAGCAGGCCCGGGCCCGGGCCCGGCTTTCGGGGCTGGGCTGGCCCCAGCTGCCGGCGCCAGGGAGGGGACCCCCAGAGGCTGAGGAGCGGGAGGCGTCGGCCTCCCCGGGGCACGCCTCCCGGAGCTCCTCCTGGCGGTGACGGAACGCGACGACCCGCGATCCCGGACAGGGCCCCGGGGGGGGCCGCCCTGCGGCCCTGTGGTGCCCGAAGTGTGTTCGCCGGGCGTTTTCCGGCCAATTCTCACGAGCGTTCTGCCCAAATCGGGATCGATTTGGGCAGAACGCTCGTGAGAATTGGCCGGCGTTGGGCAGCCCTGGTCAGCGCCCAGTTCCGCGTGCAGCAGGGCCCTTCTCGCTCGGGGCTTGGCGCGGCCACCCGGAAAACGAGCCACGACGATGGGGCGCGACCGGCAGCCTCGGCGCCGGGGAGTTTCCCCCGAGCAGAGTGGATGGAGGCGCCGTGGCCGGGCGTCCGCCTCCGCCGTGGCGGGCGGCCGGGGCGCCCCTGGAGGGGGCTGGCCTCTGTGGGGAAAAGGACTGGTCTCTCACTCCGCGGCTAGGACGAAGCCGTGAAAGGTGCCGTTGTCGCCGGGACAGTCGGCGGACTCGTGGCGCGGGACTCAGGGTTCCCCATGGGGAGGCCCCCAGGCTCAGGCCCCTGGCAACGGAAGGCTGAGCAAGCAGGCCCGGGCCCGGGCCCGGCTTTCGGGGCTGGCCCGGCCCCAGCTGCCGGCGCCAGGGAGGGGACCCCCGGAGGCTGAGGAGCGGGAGGCGTCGGCCTCCCCGGGACAAGCCTCCCGGAGCTCCTCCTGGCGGTGCCGGAACGCGACGACAGGCGATCCCGGACAGGGCCCCGGGGGGGGCCGCCCTGCAGCCCTGTGGTGCCCGAAGTGTGTTCGCCGGGCGTTTTCCGGCCAATTCTCACGAGCGTTCTGCCCAAATCGGGATCGATTTGGGCAGAACGCTCGTGAGAATTGGCGGGCGTTGGGCAGCCCTGGTCAGCGCCCAGTTCCGCGTGCAGCAGGGCCCTTCTCGCTCGGGGCATGGCGCGGCCACCCGGAAAACGAGCCACGACGATGGGGCGCGACCGGCAGCCTCGGCGCCGGGGAGTTTTCCCCGAGCAGAGTGGATGGAGGCGCCGTGGCCGGGCGTCCTCCTCCGCCGTGGCGGGCGGCCGGGGCGCCCCTGGAGGGGGCTGGCCTCTGTGGGGAAAAGGACTGGTCTCTCACTCCGCGGCTAGGACGAAGCCGTGAAAGGTGCCGTTGTCGCCGGGACGGTCGGCGGACTCGTGGCGCGGGACTCAGGGTTCCCCATGGGGAGGCCCCCAGGCTCAGGCCCCTGGCAACGGAAGGCTGAGCAAGCAGGCCCGGGCCCGGGCCCGGCTTTCGGGGCTGGTCCGACTCAGATGCCGGCGCCAGGGAGGGGACCCCCGGAGGCTGAGGAGCGGGAGGCGTCGGCCTCCCCGGGGCACGCCTCCCGGAGCTCCTCCTGGCGGTGCCGGAACGCGACGACAGGCGATCCCGGACAGGGCCCCGGGGGGGGCCGCCCTGCGGCCCTGTGGTGCCCGAAGTGTGTTCGCCGGGCGTTTTCCGGCCAATTCTCACGAGCGTTCTGCCCAAATCGGGATCGATTTGGGCAGAACGCTCGTGAGAATTGGCCGGCGTTGGGCAGCCCTGGTCAGCGCCCAGTTCCGCGTGCAGCAGGGCCCTTTCTCGCTCGGGGCATGGCGCGGCCACCCGGAAAACGAGCCGCGACGATGGGGCGCGGCCGGCAGCCGCGGCGCCGGGGAGTTTTCCCCGAGCAGAGTGGATGGAGGCGCCGTGGCCGGGCGTCCGCCTCCGCCGTGGCGGGCGGCCGGGGCGCCCCTGGAGGGGGCTGGCCTCTGTGGGGAAACGGACTGGTCTCTGACTCCGCGGCTAGGACGAAGCCGCGAAAGGTGCCATTGTCGCCGGGACGGTCGGGGGACTCGTGGCGCGGGACTCAGGGTTCCCCATGGGGAGGCCCCCAGGCTCAGGCCCCTGGCAACGGAAGGCTGAGCAAGCAGGCCCGGGCCCGGGCCCGGCTTTCGGGGCTGGCCCGGCCCCAGCTGCCGGCGCCAGGGAGGGGACCCCCGGAGGCTGAGGTGCGGGAGGCGTCGGCCTCCCCGGGACACGCCTCCCGGAGCTCCTCCTGGAGGTGCCGGAACGCGACGACCCGCGATCCCGGACAGGGCCCCGGGGGGGGCCGCCCTGCGGCCCTGTGGTGCCCAAAGTGTGTTCGCCGGGCGTTTTCCGGGCAATTCTCACGAGCGTTCTGCCCAAATCGGGATCGATTTGGGCAGAACGTTCGTGAGAATTGGCCGGCATTGGGCAGCCCTGGTCAGCGCCCAGTTCCGCGTGCAGCAGGGCCCTTTCTCGCTCGGGGCATGGCGCGGCCACCCGGAAAACGAGCCGCGACGATGGGGCGCGGCCGCCAGCCGCGGCGCCGGGCAGTTTTCCCCGAGTAGAGTGGAAGGAGGCGCCGTGGCCGGGCGTCCGCCTCCGCCGTGGCAGGCGGCCGGGGCGCCCCTGGAGGGGGCTGGCCTCTGTGGGGAAACGGACTGGTCTCTCACTCCGCGGCTAGGACGAAGCCGCGAAAGGTGCCGTTGTCGCCAGGACGGTCGGGGGACTCGTGGCGCGGGACTCAGGGTTCCCCATGGGGAGGCCCCCAGGCTCAGGCCCCTGGCAACGGAAGGCTGAGCAAGCAGGCCCGGGCCCGGGCCCGGCTTTCGGGGCTGGCCTGGCCCCAGCTGCCGGCGCCAGGGAGGGGACCCCCGGAGGCTGAGGAGCGGGAGGCGTCGGCCTCCCCGGGGCACGCCTCCCGGAGCTCCTCCTGGAGGTGCCGGAACACGACGACCCGCGATCCCGGACAGGGCCCCGGGGGGGGCCGCCCTGCGGCCCTGTGGTGCCCGAAGTGTGTTCGCTGGGCGTTTTCCGGCCAATTCTCACGAGCGTTCTGCCCAAATCGGGATCGATTTGGGCAGAACGCTCGTGAGAATTGGCCGGCGTTGGGCAGCCCTGGTCAGCGCCCAGTTCCGCGTGCAGCAGGGCCCTTTCTCGCTCGGGGCATGGCGCGGCCACCCAGAAAACGAGCCGCGACGATGGGGCGCGGCCGCCAGCCGCGGCGCCGGGCAGTTTTCCCCGAGTAGAGTGGAAGGAGGCGCCGTGGCCGGGCGTCCGCCTCCGCCGTGGCAGGCGGCCGGGGCGCCCCTGGAGGGGGCTGGCCTCTGTGGGGAAACGGACTGGTCTCTCACTCCGCGGCTAGGACGAAGCCGCGAAAGGTGCCGTTGTCGCCGGGACGTTCGGGGACTCGTGGCGCGGGACTCAGGGTTCCCCATGGGGAGGCCCCCAGGCTCAGGCCCCTGGCAACGGAAGGCTGAGCAAGCAGGCCCGGGCCCGGGCCCGGCTTTCGGGGCTGGGCTGGCCCCAGCTGCCGGCGCCAGGGAGGGGACCCCCAGAGGCTGAGGAGCGGGAGGCGTCGGCCTCCCCGGGGCACGCCTCCCGGAGCTCCTCCTGGCGGTGACGGAACGCGACGACCCGCGATCCCGGACAGGGCCCCGGGGGGGGCCGCCCTGCGGCCCTGTGGTGCCCGAAGTGTGTTCGCCGGGCGTTTTCCGGCCAATTCTCACGAGCGTTCTGCCCAAATCGGGATCGATTTGGGCAGAACGCTCGTGAGAATTGGCCGGCGTTGGGCAGCCCTGGTCAGCGCCCAGTTCCGCGTGCAGCAGGGCCCTTCTCGCTCGGGGCTTGGCGCGGCCACCCGGAAAACGAGCCACGACGATGGGGCGCGACCGGCAGCCTCGGCGCCGGGGAGTTTCCCCCGAGCAGAGTGGATGGAGGCGCCGTGGCCGGGCGTCCGCCTCCGCCGTGGCGGGCGGCCGGGGCGCCCCTGGAGGGGGCTGGCCTCTGTGGGGAAAAGGACTGGTCTCTCACTCCGCGGCTAGGACGAAGCCGTGAAAGGTGCCGTTGTCGCCGGGACAGTCGGCGGACTCGTGGCGCGGGACTCAGGGTTCCCCATGGGGAGGCCCCCAGGCTCAGGCCCCTGGCAACGGAAGGCTGAGCAAGCAGGCCCGGGCCCGGGCCCGGCTTTCGGGGCTGGCCCGGCCCCAGCTGCCGGCGCCAGGGAGGGGACCCCCGGAGGCTGAGGAGCGGGAGGCGTCGGCCTCCCCGGGACAAGCCTCCCGGAGCTCCTCCTGGCGGTGCCGGAACGCGACGACAGGCGATCCCGGACAGGGCCCCGGGGGGGGCCGCCCTGCAGCCCTGTGGTGCCCGAAGTGTGTTCGCCGGGCGTTTTCCGGCCAATTCTCACGAGCGTTCTGCCCAAATCGGGATCGATTTGGGCAGAACGCTCGTGAGAATTGGCGGGCGTTGGGCAGCCCTGGTCAGCGCCCAGTTCCGCGTGCAGCAGGGCCCTTCTCGCTCGGGGCATGGCGCGGCCACCCGGAAAACGAGCCACGACGATGGGGCGCGACCGGCAGCCTCGGCGCCGGGGAGTTTTCCCCGAGCAGAGTGGATGGAGGCGCCGTGGCCGGGCGTCCTCCTCCGCCGTGGCGGGCGGCCGGGGCGCCCCTGGAGGGGGCTGGCCTCTGTGGGGAAAAGGACTGGTCTCTCACTCCGCGGCTAGGACGAAGCCGTGAAAGGTGCCGTTGTCGCCGGGACGGTCGGCGGACTCGTGGCGCGGGACTCAGGGTTCCCCATGGGGAGGCCCCCAGGCTCAGGCCCCTGGCAACGGAAGGCTGAGCAAGCAGGCCCGGGCCCGGGCCCGGCTTTCGGGGCTGGTCCGACTCAGATGCCGGCGCCAGGGAGGGGACCCCCGGAGGCTGAGGAGCGGGAGGCGTCGGCCTCCCCGGGGCACGCCTCCCGGAGCTCCTCCTGGCGGTGCCGGAACGCGACGACAGGCGATCCCGGACAGGGCCCCGGGGGGGGGCCGCCCTGCGGCCCTGTGGTGCCCGAAGTGTGTTCGCCGGGCGTTTTCCGGCCAATTCTCACGAGCGTTCTGCCCAAATCGGGATCGATTTGGGCAGAACGCTCGTGAGAATTGGCCGGCGTTGGGCAGCCCTGGTCAGCGCCCAGTTCCGCGTGCAGCAGGGCCCTTTCTCGCTCGGGGCATGGCGCGGCCACCCGGAAAACGAGCCGCGACGATGGGGCGCGGCCGGCAGCCGCGGCGCCGGGGAGTTTTCCCCGAGCAGAGTGGATGGAGGCGCCGTGGCCGGGCGTCCGCCTCCGCCGTGGCGGGCGGCCGGGGCGCCCCTGGAGGGGGCTGGCCTCTGTGGGGAAACGGACTGGTCTCTGACTCCGCGGCTAGGACGAAGCCGCGAAAGGTGCCATTGTCGCCGGGACGGTCGGGGGACTCGTGGCGCGGGACTCAGGGTTCCCCATGGGGAGGCCCCCAGGCTCAGGCCCCTGGCAACGGAAGGCTGAGCAAGCAGGCCCGGGCCCGGGCCCGGCTTTCGGGGCTGGCCCGGCCCCAGCTGCCGGCGCCAGGGAGGGGACCCCCGGAGGCTGAGGTGCGGGAGGCGTCGGCCTCCCCGGGACACGCCTCCCGGAGCTCCTCCTGGAGGTGCCGGAACGCGACGACCCGCGATCCCGGACAGGGCCCCGGGGGGGGCCGCCCTGCGGCCCTGTGGTGCCCAAAGTGTGTTCGCCGGGCGTTTTCCGGGCAATTCTCACGAGCGTTCTGCCCAAATCGGGATCGATTTGGGCAGAACGTTCGTGAGAATTGGCCGGCGTTGGGCAGCCCTGGTCAGCGCCCAGTTCCGCGTGCAGCAGGGCCCTTTCTCGCTCGGGGCATGGCGCGGCCACCCGGAAAACGAGCCGCGACGATGGGGCGCGGCCGCCAGCCGCGGCGCCGGGCAGTTTTCCCCGAGTAGAGTGGAAGGAGGCGCCGTGGCCGGGCGTCCGCCTCCGCCGTGGCAGGCGGCCGGGGCGCCCCTGGAGGGGGCTGGCCTCTGTGGGGAAACGGACTGGTCTCTCACTCCGCGGCTAGGACGAAGCCGCGAAAGGTGCCGTTGTCGCCAGGACGGTCGGGGGACTCGTGGCGCGGGACTCAGGGTTCCCCATGGGGAGGCCCCCAGGCTCAGGCCCCTGGCAACGGAAGGCTGAGCAAGCAGGCCCGGGCCCGGGCCCGGCTTTCGGGGCTGGCCTGGCCCCAGCTGCCGGCGCCAGGGAGGGGACCCCCGGAGGCTGAGGAGCGGGAGGCGTCGGCCTCCCCGGGGCACGCCTCCCGGAGCTCCTCCTGGAGGTGCCGGAACACGACGACCCGCGATCCCGGACAGGGCCCCGGGGGGGGCCGCCCTGCGGCCCTGTGGTGCCCGAAGTGTGTTCGCTGGGCGTTTTCCGGCCAATTCTCACGAGCGTTCTGCCCAAATCGGGATCGATTTGGGCAGAACGCTCGTGAGAATTGGCCGGCGTTGGGCAGCCCTGGTCAGCGCCCAGTTCCGCGTGCAGCAGGGCCCTTTCTCGCTCGGGGCATGGCGCGGCCACCCAGAAAACGAGCCGCGACGATGGGGCGCGGCCGCCAGCCGCGGCGCCGGGCAGTTTTCCCCGAGTAGAGTGGAAGGAGGCGCCGTGGCCGGGCGTCCGCCTCCGCCGTGGCAGGCGGCCGGGGCGCCCCTGGAGGGGGCTGGCCTCTGTGGGGAAACGGACTGGTCTCTCACTCCGCGGCTAGGACGAAGCCGCGAAAGGTGCCGTTGTCGCCGGGACGTTCGGGGACTCGTGGCGCGGGACTCAGGGTTCCCCATGGGGAGGCCCCCAGGCTCAGGCCCCTGGCAACGGAAGGCTGAGCAAGCAGGCCCGGGCCCGGGCCCGGCTTTCGGGGCTGGCCTGGCCCCAGCTCCCGGCGCCAGGGAGGGGACCCCCGGAGGCTGAGGAGCGGGAGGCGTCGGCCTCCCCGGGGCACGCCTCCCGGAGCTCCTCCTGGAGGTGCCGGAACGCGACGACCCGCGATCCCGGACAGGGCCACGGGGGGGGCCGCCCTGCGGGCCTGTGGTGCCCGAAGTGTGTTCGCCGGGCGTTTTCCGGCCAATTCTCACGAGCGTTCTGCCCAAATCGGGATCGATTTGGGCAGAACGCTCGTGAGAATTGGCCGGCGTTGGGCAGACCTGGTCAGTGCCCAGTTCCGCGTGCATTAGGGCCCTTTCTCGCTCGGGGCATGGCGCGGCCACCCAGAAAACGAGCCGCGACGATGGGGCGCGGCCGGCAGCCGCGGCGCCGGGCAGTTTTCCCCGAGCAGAGTGAATGAAGGCGCCGTGGCCGGGCGTCCGCCTCCGCCGTGGCGGGCGGCCGAGGCGCCCCTGGAGGGGGCTGGCCTCTGTGGGGAAACGGACTGGTCTCTCACTCCGTGGCTAGGACGAAGCCGCGAAAGGTGCCGTTGTCGCCGGGACGGTCGGGGGACTCGTGGCGCGGGACTAAGGGTTCCCCATGGGGAGGCCCCGAGGCTCAGGACCCTGGCAACGGAAGGCTGAGCAAGCAGGCCCGAGCCCGGGCCCGGGTTTCGGGGCTGGCCCGGCCCCAGCTGCCGGCACCAGGGAGGGGACCCCCGGAGGCTAAGGAGCGGGAGGCATCGGCCTCCCCGGGGCACGCCTCCCGGAGCTCCTCCTGGCGGTGCCGGAACGCGACGACAGGCGATCCCGGACAGGGCCCCGGGGGGGGGCCGCCCTGCAGCCCTGTGGTGCCCGAAGTGTGTTCGCCGGGCGTTTTCCGGCCAATTCTCACGAGCGTTCTGCCCAAATCGGGATCGATTTGGGCAGAACGCTCGTGAGAATTGGCCGGCGTTGGGCAGCCCTGGTCAGCGCCCAGTTCCGCGTGCAGCAGGGACCTTCTCGCTCGGGGCATGGCGCGGCCACCCGGAAAACGAGCCGCGACGATGGGGCGCGGCCGGCAGCCGCGGCGCTGGGGAGTTTTCCCCGAGCAGAGTGGATGGAGGCGCCGTGGCCTGGCGTCCGCCTCCGTCGTGGCGGGCGGCCGGGGCGCCCCTGGAGGGGGCTGGCCTCTGTGGGGAAACGGACTGGTCTCTCACTCCGCGGCTAGGACGATGCCGCGAAAGGTGCCGTTGTCGCTGGGACGGTCGGGAGACTCGTGGCGCGGGACTCAGGGTTCCCCATGGGGAGGCCCCCAGGCTCAGGCCCCTGGCAACGGAAGGCTGAGCAAGCAGGCCAGGGCCCGGGCACGGCTTTTGGGGCTGGCCCGGCCCCAGCTGCTGGCGCCAGGGAGGGGACCCCCGGAGGCTGAGGAGCGGGAGGCGTCGGCCTCCCCGGGGCACGCCTCCCGGAGCTCCTCCTGGAGCTGCCGGAACGCGACGACCCGCGATCCCGGACAGGGCCCCGGGGGGGGCCGCCCTGCCGCCCTGTGGTGCCCGAAGTGTGTTCGCCGGGCGTTTTCCGGCCAATTCTCACGAGCGTTCTGCCCAAATCGGGATCGATTTGGGCAGAACGCTCGTGAGAATTGGCCGGCGTTGGGCAGCCCTGGTCAGCGCCCAGTTCCGCATGGAGCATGGCCCTTTCTCGCTCGGGGCATGTCGCGGCCACCCGGAAAACGAGCCGCGACGATGGGGCGCGGCCGGCAGCCGCGGCGCCAGGCAGTTTTCCCCGAGCAGAGTGGATGGAGGTGCCGTGGCCGGGCGACCGCCTCCGCCGTGGCGGGCGGCCGGGGCGCCCCTGGAGGGGGCTGGCCTCTGTGGGGAAACGGACTGGTCTCTCACTCCGCGGCTAGGACGAAGCCGCGAAAGGTGCCGTTGTGCCGGGAAGGTCGGGGGACTCGTGGCGCGGGACTCAGGGTTCCCCATGGGGAGGCCCCCAGGCTCAGGCCCCTGGGAACGGAAGGCTGAGCAAGCAGGCCCGGGCCCGGGCACGGCTTTCGGGGCTGGCCCGGCCCCAGCTGCCGGCGCCAGGGAGGGGACCCCCAGAGGCTGAGGAGCGGGAGGCGTCGGCCTCCCCGGGGCACGCCTCCCGGAGCTCCTCCTGGCGGTGCCGGAACGCGACTACCCGCGATCCCGGACAGGGCCCCGGGGGGGCGGCCCTGCGGCCCTGTGGTGCCCGAAGTGTGTTCGCCGGGCGTTTTCCGGCCAATTCTCACGAGCGTTCTGCCCAAATCGGGATCGATTTGGGCAGAACGCTCGTGAGAATTGGCCGGCGTTGGGCAGCCCTGGTCAGCGCCCAGTTCCGCGTGCAGCAGGGCCCTTCTCGCTCGGGGCATGGCGCGGCCACCCGGAAAACGAGCCGCGACGATGGGGCGCGGCCGGCAGCCGCGGCGCTGGGGAGTTTTCCCCGAGCAGAGTGGATGGAGGCGCCGTGGCCTGGCGTCCGCCTCCGTCGTGGCGGGCGGCCGGGGCGCCCCTGGAGGGGGCTGGCCTCTGTGGGGAAACGGACTGGTCTCTCACTCCGCGGCTAGGACGAAGCCGCGAAAGGTGCCATTGTCGCCGGGACGGTCGGGGTCTCGTGGCGCGGGACTCAGGGTTCCCCATGGGGAGGCCCCCAGGCTCAGGCCCCTGGCAACGGAAGGCGGAGCAAGCAGGCCCGGGCCCGGGCCCGGCTTTCGGGGCTGGCCCGGCCCCAGATGCCGGCGCCAGGGAGGGGACCCCCGGAGGCTGAGGAGCGGGAGGCGTCGGCCTCCCCGGGGCACGCCTCCCGGAGCTCCTCCTGGCGGTGCCGGAACGCGACGACCCGCGATCCCGGACAGGGCTCCGGGGGGGGCCGCCCTGCGGCCCTGTGGTGCCCGAAGTGTGTTCGCCGGGCGTTTTCCGGCCAATTCTCACGAGCGTTCTGCCCAAATTGGGATCGATTTGAGCAGAACGCTCGTGAGAATTGGCCGGCGTTGGGCAGCCCTGGTCAGCGCCCAGTTCCGCGTGCAGCAGGGCCCTTTCTCGCTCGGGGCATGGCGCGGCCACCCGGAAAACGAGCCGCGACGATGGGGCGCGGCCGGCAGCAGCGGCGCCGGGGAGTTTTCCCCGAGCAGAGTGGATGGAGGCGCCGTGGCCTGGCGTCCGCCTCCGCCGTGGCGGGCGGCTGGGGCGCCCCTGGAGGGGGCTGGACTCTGTGGGGAAACGGACTGGTCTCTCACTCCGCGGTAGGACGAAGCCGCGAAAGGTGCCGTTGTCGCCGGGACGGTCGGGGGACTCGTGGCGCGGGACTCAGGGTTCCCCATGGGGAGGCCCCCAGGCTCAGGCCCCTGGCAACGGAAGGCTGAGCAAGCAGGCCCGGGCCCGGGCCCGGCTTTCGGGGCTGGCCCGGCCGCAGCTGCCGGCGCCAGGGAGGGGCCCCCGGAGGCTGAGGAGCGGGAGGCGTCGGCCTCCCCGGGGCACGCGTCCCGGAGCTCCTCCTGGCGGTGCCGGAACGCGACGACCCGCGATCCCGGACAGGGCCCCGGGTGGGGCCGCCCTGCGGCCCTGTGTTGCCTGAAGTGTGTTCGCCGGGCGTTTTCCGGCCAATTCTCACGAGCGTTCTGCCCAAATCGGGATCGATTTTGGCAGAACGCTCGTGAGAATTGGCCGGCGTTGGGCAGCCCTGGTCAGCGCCCAGTTCCGCGTGCAGCAGGGCCCTTCTCGCACGGGGCATGGCGCGGCAACCCGGAAAACTTGCCACGACGATGGGGCGCGACCGGCCGCCTCGGCGCCGGGGAGTTTTCCCCGAGCAGAGTGGATGGAGGCGCCGTGGCCGGGCGTCCGCCTCCGCCGTGGCGGGCGGCCGGGGCGCCCCTGGAGGGGGCTGGCCTCTGTGGGGAAACGGACTGGTCTCTCACTCCGCGGCGAGGACGAAGCCGCGAAAGGTGCCGTTGTCGCCGGGACGGTCGGGGGACTCGTGGCGCGGGACTCAGGGTTCCCCATGGGGAGGCCCCCAGGCTCAGGCCCCTGGCAAAGGAAGGCTGAGCAAGCAGGCCCGGGCCCGGGCCCGGCTTTCGGGGCTGGCCCGGCCCCAGCTGCCGGCGACAGGGAGGGGACCCCCGGAGGCTGAGGAGCGGGAGGCGTCGGCCTCCCCGGGGCACGCCTCCCGGAACTCCTCCTGGCGGTGCCGGAACGCGACGACCCGCGATCCCGGACAGGGCCCCGGGGGGGGGCCGCCCTGCGGCCCTGTGGTGCCCGAAGTGTGTTCGCCGGGCGTTTTCCGGCCAATTCTCACGAGCGTTCTGCCCAAATCGGGATCGATTTGGGCAGAACGCTCGTGAGAATTGGCCGGCGTTGGGCAGCCCTGGTCAGCGCCCAGTTCCGCGTGCAGCAGGGCCCTTCTCGCTCGGGGCATGGCGCGGCCACCCGGAAAACGAGCCACGACGATGGGGCGCGACCGGCAGCCTCGGCGCCGGGGAGTTTTCCCCCGAGCAGAGTGGATGGAGGCGCCGTGGCCGGGCGTCCGCCTCCGCCGTGGCGGGCGGCCGTGGTGCCCCTGGAGGGGGCTGGCCTCTGTGGGGAAACGGACTGGTCTCTCACTCCGCAGCTAGGACGATGCCGCGAAAGGTGCCGTTGTCGCCGGGACGGTCGGGGGACGCGAGGCGCGGGACTCAGGGTTCCCCATGGGGAAGCCCCCAGGCTCAGGCCCCTGGCAACGGAAGGCTGAGCAAGCAGGCCCGGGCCCGGGCCCGGCTTTCGGGGCTGGCCCGGCCCCAGCTGCCGGCGCCAGGGAGGGGACCCCCGGAGGCTGAGGAGCGGGAGGCGTCGGCCTCCCCGGGACACGCCTCCTGGAGCTCCTCCTGGCGGTGCCAGAACGCGACGAACCGCGATCCCGGACAGGGCCACGGGGGGGGGCCGCCCTGCGGCCCTGTGGTGCCCGAAGTGTGTTCGCCGGGCGTTTTCCGGCCAATTCTCACGAGCGTTCTGCCCAAATCGGGATCGATTTGGGCAGAACGCTCGTGAGAATTGGCCGGCGTTGGGCAGCCCTGGTCAGCGCCCAGTTCCGCGTGCAGCAGAGCCCTTTCTCGCTCGGGGCATGGCGCGGCCACCCAGAAAACGCGCCGCGACGATGGGGCGCGGCCGGCAGCCGCGGCGCCGGGCAGTTTTCCCCAAGCAGAGTGGATGGAGGCGCCATGGCCGGGCGTCCGCCTCCGCCGTGACGGGCGGCCGGGGCGCCCCTGGAGGGGGCTGGCCTCAGTGGGGAAACGGACTGGTCTCTCACCGCGGCAAGGACGAACCGCGAAAGGTGCCGTTGTCGCCGGGACGGTCGGGGGACTCGTGGCGCGGGACTCAGGGTTCCCCATGGGGATGCCCCCAGGCTCAGGCCCCTGGCAACGGAAGGCTGAGCAAGCAGGCCCGGGCCCGGGCCCGTCTTTCGGGGCTGGCCCGGCCCCAGCTGCCGGCGCCAGGGAGGGGACCCCCGGAGGCTGAGGAGCGGGAGGCGTCGGCCTCCCCGGGGCACGCCTCCCGGAGCTCCTCCTGGCGGTGCCGGAACGCGACGACCCGCGATCCCGGACAGGGCCCCTGGGGGGGCCGCCCTGCGGCCCTGTGGTGCCCGAAGTGTGTTCGCCGGGCGTTTTCCGGCCAATTCTCACGAGCGTTCTGCCCAAATCGGGATCGATTTGGGCAGAACGCTCGTGAGAATTGGCCGGCGTTGGGCAGCCCTGGTCAGCGCCCAGTTCCGCGTGCAGCAGGGCCCTTCTCGCTCGGGGCATGGCGCGGCCACCCGGAAAACGAGCCGTGACGATGGGGCGCGGCCGGCAGCCGCGGCGCCGGGGAGTTTTCCCCAAGCAGAATGGATGGAGGCGCCGTGGCCGGGCGTCCGCCTCCGCCGTGGCGGGCGGCCGGGGTGCCCCTGGAGGGGGCTGACCTCTGTGGGGAAACGGACTGGTCTCTCACTCCACGGCTAGGACGAAGCCGCGAAAGGTGCCGTTGTCGCCGGGACGGTCGGGGGACTCGTGGCGCGGGACTCAGGGTTCCCCATGGGGAGGCCCCCAGGCTCAGGCCCCTGGCAACGGAAGGCTGAGCAAGCAGGACAGGGCCCGGGCCCGGCTTTCGGGGTTGGCCTGGCCCCAGCTGCCGGCGCCAGGGACGGGACCCCCGGAGGATGAGGAGCGGGAGGCGTCGGCCTCCCCGGGGCACGCATCCTGGAGCTCCTCCTGGAGGTGCCGGACAGCGACGACCCGCGATCCCAGACAGGGCCCCGGGGGGGGCCGCCCTGCGGCCCTGTGGTGCCCGAAGTGTGTTCGCCGGGCGTTTTCCGGCCAATTCTCACGAGCGTTCTGCCCAAATCGGGATCGATTTGGGCAGAACGCTCGTGAGAATTGGCCGGCGTTGGGCAGCCCTGGTCAGCGCCCAGTTCCGCGTGCAGCAGGGCCCTTTCTCGTTCGGGGCATGGCGCGGCCACCCAGAAAACGAGCCGCGACGATGGGGCGCGGCCGGCAGCCGCGGTGCCGGGCAGTTTTCCCCCGAGCAGAGTGGATGGAGGCGCCGGGCCGGGCGTCTGCCTCCGCCGTGGCGGGCGGCCGGGGCGCCCCTGGAGGGGGCTGGCCTCTGTGGGGAAACGGACTGGTCTCTCAATCCGCGGCTAGGACGAAGCCGCGAAAGGTGCCGTTGACGCCGGGACGGTCGGGGGACTCGTGGCGCGGGACTCAGGGTTCCCCATGGGGAGGCCCCCAGGCTCAGGCCCCTGGCAACGGAAGGCTGAGCAAGCCGGCCCAAGCCCGGGCCCGGCTTTCGGGGCTGGCCCGGCCCCAGCTGCCGGCGCCAGGGAGGGGACCCCCGGAGGCTGAGGAGCGGGAGGCGTCGGCCTCCCCGGGGCACGCCTCCCGGAGCTCCTCCTGGAGGTGCCGGAACGCGACGACCAGCGATCCCGGACAGGGCCCCGGGGGGGGCCGCACTGCCGCCCTGTGGTGCCCGAAGTGTGTTCGCCGGGCGTTTTCCGGCCAATTCTCACGAGCTTTCTGCCCAAATCGGGATCGATTTGGGCAGAACGCTCGTGAGAATTGGCCGGCGTTGGGCAGCCCTGGTCAGCGCCCAGTTCCGCGTGCAGCAGAGCCCTTTCTCGCTCGGGGCATGGCGCGGCCACCCGGAAAACGAGCCGCGAAGATGGGGCGCGGCCGGCAGCCGCGGCGCCGGGCAGTTTTCCCCGAGCAGAGTGGATGGAGGCGCCGTGGCCGGGCGTCCGCCTCCGCCGTGGCGGGCGGCCGGGGCGCCCCTGGAGGGGGCTGGCCTCTGTGGGGAAACGGACTGGTCTCTCACCGCGGCAAGGACGAAGCCGCGAAAGGTGCCGTTGTCGCCGGGACGGTCGGGGGACTCGTGGCGCGGGACTCAGGGTTCCCCATGGGGATGCCCCCAGGCTCAGGCCCCTGGCAACGGAAGGCTGAGCAAGCAGGCCCGGGCCCGGGCCCGGCTTTCGGGGCTGGCCCGGCCCCAGCTGCCGGCGCCAGGGAGGGGAACCCCGGAGGCTGAGGAGCGGGAGGCGTCGGCCGCCCCGGGGCCCGCCTCCCGGAGTTCCCCCCGGCGGTGCCGGAACGCGACGACAGGCGATCCCGGACAGGGCCCCGGGGGGGGCCGCCCTGCGGCCCTGTGGTGCCCGAAGTGTGTTCGCCGGGCGTTTTCCGGCCAATTCTCACGAGCGTTCTGCCCAAATCGGGATCGATTTGGGCAGAACGCTCGTGAGAATTGGCCGGCGTTGGGCAGCCCTGGTCAGCGCCCAGTTCCGCGTGGAGCAGGGCCCTTTCTCGCTCGGGGCATGTCGCGGCCACCCGGAAAACGAGCCGCGACGATGGGGCGCGGCCGGCAGCCGCGGCGCCGGGGAGTTTTCCCCGAGCAGAGTGCATGGAGGCGCCGTGGCCGGGCGTCCGCCTCCGCCGTGGCGGGCGGCCGGGGCGCCCCTGGAGGGGGCTGGCCTCTGTGGGGAAACGGACTGGTCTCTGACTCCGCGGCTAGGACGAAGTCGCGAAAGGTGCCGTTGTCGCCGGGACGGTCGGGGGACTCGTGGCGCGGGACTCAGGGTTCCCCATGGGGAGGCCCCCAGGCTCAGGCCCCTGGCAACGGAAGGCTGAGCAAGCAGGCCCTGGCCCGGGCCCGTCTTTCGGGGCTGGCCCGGCCCCAGCTGCCGGCGCCAGGGAGGGGAACCCCGGAGGCTGAGGAGCGGGAGGCGTCAGCCGCCCCGGGGCCCGCCTCCCGGAGCTCCTCCCGGCGGTGCCGGAACGCGACGACCCGCGATCCCGGACAGGGCCCCGGGGGGGCCGCCCTGCGGACCTGTGGTGCCCGAAGTGTGTTCGCCGGGCGTTTTCCGGCCAATTCTCACGAGCGTTCTGCCCAAATCGGGATCGATTTGGGCAGAACGCTCGTGAGAATTGGCCGGCGTTGGGCAGCCCTGGTCAGCGCCCAGTTCCGCGTGCAGCAGGGCCCTTTCTCGCTCGGGGCATGGCGCGGCCACCCGGAAAACGAGCCGCGACGATGGGGCGCGGCCGGCAGCCGCGGCGCCGGGGAGTTTTCCCCGAGCAGAGTGGATGGAGGCGCCGTGGCCGGGCGTCCGCCTCCGCCGTGGCGGGCGGCCGGGGCGCCCCTGGAGGGGGCTGGCCTCTGTGGGGAAACGGACTGGTCTCTCACTCCGCGGCGAGGACGAAGCCGCGAAAGGTGCCGTTGTCGCCGGGACGGTCGGGGGACTCGTGGCGCGGGACTCAGGGTTCCCCATGGGGAGGCCCCCAGGCTCAGGCCCCTGGCAAAGGAAGGCTGAGCAAGCAGGCCCGGGCCCGGGCCCGGCTTTCGGGGCTGGCCCGGCCCCAGCTGCCGGCGACAGGGAGGGGACCCCCGGAGGCTGAGGAGCGGGAGGCGTCGGCCTCCCCGGGGCACGCCTCCCGGAACTCCTCCTGGCGGTGCCGGAACGCGACGACCCGCGATCCCGGACAGGGCCCCGGGGGGGGCCGCCCTGCGGCCCTGTGGTGCCCGAAGTGTGTTCGCCGGGCGTTTTCCGGCCAATTCTCACGAGCGTTCTGCCCAAATCGGGATCGATTTGGGCAGAACGCTCGTGAGAATTGGCCGGCGTTGGGCAGCCCTGGTCAGCGCCCAGTTCCGCGTGCAGCAGGGCCCTTCTCGCTCGGGGCATGGCGCGGCCACCCGGAAAACGAGCCACGACGATGGGGCGCGACCGGCAGCCTCGGCGCCGGGGAGTTTTCCCCGAGCAGAGTGGATGGAGGCGCCGTGGCCGGGCGTCCGCCTCCGCCGTGGCGGGCGGCCGTGGTGCCCCTGGAGGGGGCTGGCCTCTGTGTGGAAACGGACTGGTCTCTCACTCCGCAGCTAGGACGATGCCGCGAAAGGTGCCGTTGTCGCCGGGACGGTCGGGGGACGCGAGGCGCGGGACTCAGGGTTCCCCATGGGGAAGCCCCCAGGCTCAGGCCCCTGGCAACGGAAGGCTGAGCAAGCAGGCCCGGGCCCGGGCCCGGCTTTCGGGGCTGGCCCGGCCCCAGCTGCCGGCGCCAGGGAGGGGACCCCCGGAGGCTGAGGAGCGGGAGGCGTCGGCCTCCCCGGGACACGCCTCCAGGAGCTCCTCCTGGCGGTGCCAGAACGCGACGAACCGCGATCCCGGACAGGGCCACGGGGGGGGCCGCCCTGCGGCCCTGTGGTGCCCGAAGTGTGTTCGCCGGGCGTTTTCCGGCCAATTCTCACGAGCGTTCTGCCCAAATCGGGATCGATTTGGGCAGAACGCTCGTGAGAATTGGCCGGCGTTGGGCAGCCCTGGTCAGCGCCCAGTTCCGCGTGCAGCAGAGCCCTTTCTCGCTCGGGGCTTGGCGCGGCCACCCAGAAAACGCGCCGCGACGATGGGGCGCGGCCGGCAGCCGCGGCGCCGGGCAGTTTTCCCCAAGCAGAGTGGATGGAGGCGCCATGGCCGGGCGTCCGCCTCCGCCGTGACGGGCGGCCGGGGCGCCCCTGGAGGGGGCTGGCCTCAGTGGGGAAACGGACTGGTCTCTCACCGCGGCAAGCACGAACCGCGAAATGTGCCGTTGTCGCCGGGACGGTCGGGGGACTCGTGGCGCGGGACTCAGGGTTCCCCATGGGGATGCCCCCAGGCTCAGGCCCCTGGCAACGGAAGGCTGAGCAAGCAGGCCCGGGCCCGGGCCCGTCTTTCGGGGCTGGCCCGGCCCCAGCTGCCGGCGCCAGGGAGGGGACCCCCGGAGGCTGAGGAGCGGGAGGCGTCGGCCTCCCCGGGGCACGCCTCCCGGAGCTCCTCCTGGCGGTGCCGGAACGCGACGACCCGCGATCCCGGACAGGGCCCCTGGGGGGGCCGCCCTGCGGCCCTGTGGTGCCCGAAGTGTGTTCGCCGGGCGTTTTCCGGCCAATTCTCACGAGCGTTCTGCCCAAATCGGGATCGATTTGGGCAGAACGCTCGTGAGAATTGGCCGGTGTTGGGCAGCCCTGGTCAGCGCCCAGTTCCGCGTGCAGCAGGGCCCTTCTCGCTCGGGGCATGGCGCGGCCACCCGGAAAACGAGCCGTGACGATGGGGAGCGGCCGGCAGCCGCGGCGCCGGGGAGTTTTCCCCAAGCAGAATGGATGGAGGCGCCGTGGCCGGGCGTCCGCCTCCGCCGTGGCGGGCGGCCGGGGTGCCCCTGGAGGGGGCTGGCCTCTGTGGGGAAACGGACTGGTCTCTCACTCCACGGCTAGGACGAAGCCGCGAAAGGTGCCGTTGTCGCCGGGACGGTCGGGGGACTCGTGGCGCGGGACTCAGGGTTCCCCATGGGGAGGCCCCCAGGCTCAGGCCCCTGGCAACGGAAGGCTGAGCAAGCAGGACAGGGCCCGGGCCCGGCTTTCGGGGTTGGCCTGGCCCCAGCTGCCGGCGCCAGGGACGGGACCCCCGGAGGATGAGGAGCGGGAGGCGTCGGCCTCCCCGGGGCACGCATCCTGGAGCTCCTCCTGGAGGTGCCGGACAGCGACGACCCGCGATCCCAGACAGGGCCCCGGGGGGGGCCGCCCTGCGGCCCTGTGGTGCCCGAAGTGTGTTCGCCGGGCGTTTTCCGGCCAATTCTCACGAGCGTTCTGCCCAAATCGGGATCGATTTGGGCAGAACGCTCGTGAGAATTGGCCGGCGTTGGGCAGCCCTGGTCAGCGCCCAGTTCCGCGTGCAGCAGGGCCCTTTCTCGTTCGGGGCATGGCGCGGCCACCCAGAAAACGAGCCGCGACGATGGGGCGCGGCCGGCAGCCGCGGTGCCGGGCAGTTTTCCCCGAGCAGAGTGGATGGAGGCGCCGGGCCGGGCGTCTGCCTCCGCCGTGGCGGGCGGCCGGGGCGCCCCTGGAGGGGGCTGGCCTCTGTGGGGAAACGGACTGGTCTCTCAATCCGCGGCTAGGACGAAGCCGCGAAAGGTGCCGTTGACGCCGGGACGGTCGGGGGACTCGTGGCGCGGGACTCAGGGTTCCCCATGGGGAGGCCCCCAGGCTCAGGCCCCTGGCAACGGAAGGCTGAGCAAGCCGGCCCAAGCCCGGGCCCGGCTTTCGGGGCTGGCCCGGCCCCAGCTGCCGGCGCCAGGGAGGGGACCCCCGGAGGCTGAGGAGCGGGAGGCGTCGGCCTCCCCGGGGCACGCCTCCCGGAGCTCCTCCTGGAGGTGCCGGAACGCGACGACCAGCGATCCCGGACAGGGCCCCGGGGGGGGCCGCCCTGCCGCCCTGTGGTGCCCGAAGTGTGTTCGCCGGGCGTTTTCCGGCCAATTCTCACGAGCTTTCTGCCCAAATCGGGATCGATTTGGGCAGAACGCTCGTGAGAATTGGCCGGCGTTGGGCAGCCCTGGTCAGCGCCCAGTTCCGCGTGCAGCAGAGCCCTTTCTCGCTCGGGGCATGGCGCGGCCACCCGGAAAACGAGCCGCGAAGATGGGGCGCGGCCGGCAGCCGCGGCGCCGGGCAGTTTTCCCCCGAGCAGAGTGGATGGAGGCGCCGTGGCCGGGCGTCCGCCTCCGCCGTGGCGGGCGGCCGGGGCGCCCCTGGAGGGGGCTGGCCTCTGTGGGGAAACGGACTGGTCTCTCACCGCGGCAAGGACGAAGCCGCGAAAGGTGCCGTTGTCGCCGGGACGGTCGGGGGACTCGTGGCGCGGGACTCAGGGTTCCCCATGGGGATGCCCCCAGGCTCAGGCCCCTGGCAACGGAAGGCTGAGCAAGCAGGCCCGGGCCCGGGCCCGGCTTTCGGGGCTGGCCCGGCCCCAGCTGCCGGCGCCAGGGAGGGGAACCCCGGAGGCTGAGGAGCGGGAGGCGTCGGCCGCCCCGGGGCCCGCCTCCCGGAGTTCCCCCCGGCGGTGCCGGAACGCGACGACAGGCGATCCCGGACAGGGCCCCGGGGGGGGCCGCCCTGCGGCCCTGTGGTGCCCGAAGTGTGTTCGCCGGGCGTTTTCCGGCCAATTCTCACGAGCGTTCTGCCCAAATCGGGATCGATTTGGGCAGAACGCTCGTGAGAATTGGCCGGCGTTGGGCAGCCCTGGTCAGCGCCCAGTTCCGCGTGGAGCAGGGCCCTTTCTCGCTCGGGGCATGACGCGGCCACCCGGAAAACGAGCCGCGACGATGGGGCGCGGCCGGCAGCCGCGGCGCCGCAGAGTTTTCCCCGAGCAGAGTGCATGGAGGCGCCGTGGCCGGGCGTCCGCCTCCGCCGTGGCGGGCGGCCGGGGCGCCCCTGGAGGGGGCTGGCCTCTGTGGGGAAACGGACTGGTCTCTGACTCCGCGGCTAGGACGAAGCCGCGAAAGGTGCCGTGTCGCCGGGACGGTCGGGGGACTCGTGGCGCGGGACTCAGGGTTCCCCATGGGGAGGCCCCCAGGCTCAGGCCCCTGGCAACGGAAGGCTGAGCAAGCAGGCCCTGGCCCGGGCCCGGCTTTTGGGGCTGGCCCGGCCCCAGCTGCCGGCGCCAGGGAGGGGACCCCCGGAGGCTGAGGAGCGGGAGGCGTCGGCCGCCCCGGGGCCCGCCTCCCGGAGCTCCTCCCGGCGGTGCCGGAACGCGACGACCCGCGATCCCGGACAGGGCCCCGGGGGGGCCGCCCTGCGGCCCTGTGGTGCCCGAAGTGTGTTCGCCAGGCGTTTTCCGGCCAATTCTCACGAGCGTTCTGCCCAAATCGGGATCGATTTGGCAGAACGCTCGTGAGAATTGGCCGGCGTTGGGCAGCCCTGGTCAGCGCCCAGTTCCGCGTGGAGCAGGGCCCTTTCTCGCTCGGGGCATGTCGCGGCCACCCGGAAAACGAGCCGCGACGATGGGTCGCGGCCGGCAGCCACGGCGCCGGGGAGTTTTCCCCGAGCAGAGTGCATGGAGGCGCCGTGGCCGAGCGTCCGCCTCCGCCGTAGCGGGCGGCCGGGGCGCCCCTGGAGGGGGCTGGCCTCTGTGGGGAAACGGACTGGTCTCTGACTCCGCGGCTAGGACGAAGCCTCGAAAGGTGCCGTTGTCGCCGGGACGGTCGGGGGACTCGTGGCGCGGGACTCAGGGTTCCCCATGGGGAGGCCCCCAGGCTCAGGCCCCTGGCAATGGAAGGCTGAGCAAGCAGGCCCGGGCCCGGGCCCGGCTTTCGGGGCTGGCCCGGCCCCAGCTGCCGGCGCCAGGGAGGGGACCCCCGGAGGCTGAAGAGCGGGAGGCGTCGGCATCCCCGGGGCCCGCCTCCCGGAGCTCCTCCCGGCGGTGCCGGAACGCGACGACCCGCGATCCCGGACAGGGCCCCGGGATGGCCGCCCTGCGGCCCTGTGGTGCCCGAAGTGTGTTCGCCGGGCGTTTTCCGGCCAATTCTCACGAGCGTTCTGCCCAAATCGGGATCGATTTGGGCAAAACGCTCGTGAGAATTGGCCGGCGTTGGGCAGCCCTTGTCAGCGCCCAGTTCCGCGTGGAGCAGGGCCCTTTCTCGCTCGGGGCATGTCGCGGCCACCCGGAAAACGAGCCGCGACGATGGGGCGCGGCCGGCAGCCGCGGCGCCGGGGAGTTTTCCCCGAGCAGAGTGCATGGTGGCGCCGTGGCCGGGCGTCCGCCTCCGCCGTGGCGGTCGGCCGGGGCCCCCCTGGAGGGGGCTGGCCTCTGTGGGGAAACGGACTGATCTCTGACTCCGCGGCTAGGACGAAGCCGCGAAAGGTGCCGTTGTAGCCGGGACGGTCGGGGGACTCGTGGCGCGGGACTCAGGGTTCCCCATGGGGAGGCCCCCAGGCTCAGGCCCCTGGCAACGGAAGGCTGAGCAAGCAGGCCCGGGCCCGGGCACGGGCCCGGCTTTCGGGGCTGGCCCGGCCCCAGCTGCCGGCGCCAGGGAGGGGACCCCCGGAGGCTGAGGAGCGGGAGGCGTCGGCCGCCCCGGGGCCCGCCTCCCGGAGCTCCTCCCGGCGGTGCCGGAACGCGACGGCACGCGATCCCGGACAGGGCCCTGGGGGGGGCCGCCCTGCGGCCCTGTGGTGCCCGAAGTGTGTTCGCCGGGCGTTTTCCGGCCAATTCTCACGAGATTTCTGCCCAAATCGGGATCGATTTGGGCAGAACGCTCGTGAGAATTGGCCGGCGTTGGGCAGCCCTGGTCAGCGCCCAGTTCCGCGTGGAGCAGGGCCCTTTCTCGCTCGGGGCATGTCGCGGCCACCCGGAAAACGAGCCGCGACGATGGGGCGCGGCCGGCAGCCACGGCGCCGGGGAGTTTTCCCCGAGCAGAGTGCATGGAGGCACCGTGGCCGGGCGTCCGCCTCCGCCGAGGCGGGCGGCCGGGGCGCCCCTGGAGGGGGCTGGCCTCTGTGGGGAAACGGACTTGTCTCTGACTCCGCGGCTAGGACAAAGCCGCGAAAGGTGCCGTTGTCGCCGGGACGGTCGGGGGACTCGTGGCGCGGGACTCAGGGTTCCCCATGGGGAGGCCCCCAGGCTCAGGCCCCTGGCAACGGAAGGCTGAGCAAGCAGGCCCGGGCCCGGGCCCGGGTTTCGGGGCTGGCCCGGCCCCAGCTGCCGGCGCCAGGGAGGGGACCCCCGGAGGCTGAGGAGCGGGAGGCGTCGGCCTCCCCGCGGCACGCCTCCCGGAGCTCCTCCCGGCGGTGCCGGAACGCGACGACCCGCGATCCCGGACAGGGCCCCGGGGTGGCCGCCCTGCGGCCCTGTGGTGCCCGAAGTGTGTTCGCCGGGCGTTTTCCGGCCAATTCTCACGAGCGTTCTGCCCAAATCGGGATCGATTTGGGCAGAACGCTCGTGAGAATTGGCCGGCGTTGGGCAGCCCTGGTCAGCGCCCAGTTCCGCGTGGAGCAGGGCCCTTTCTCGCTCGGGGCATGTCGCGGCCACCCGGAAAACGAACCGCGACGATGGGGCGCGGCCGGCAGCCGCGGCGACGGGGAGTTTTCCCCGAGCAGAGTGCATGGAGGCGCCGTGGCCGGGCGTCTGCCTCCGCCGTGGCGGTCGGCCGGGGCGCCCCTGGAGGGGGCTGGCATCTGTGCTGAAACGGACTGACCTCTGACTCCGCGGCTAGGACGAAGCCGCGAAAGGTGCCGTTGTCGCCGGGACGGTCGGGGGACTCGTGGCGCGGGACTCAGGGTTCCCCATGGGGAGGCCCCCAGGCTCAGGCCCCTGGCAACGGAAGGCTGAGCAAGCAGGCCCGGGCCCGGGCCCGGCTTTCGGGGCTGGCCCGGCCCCAGCTGCCGGCGCCAGGGAGGGGACCCCCGGAGGCTGAGGAGCGGGAGGCGTCGGCCGCCCCGGGGCCCGCCTCCCGGAGCTCCCCCCGGCGGTGCCGGAACGCGACGACCCGCGATCCCGGACAGGGCCCCGGGGGGGCCGCCCTGCGGCCCTGTGGTGCCCGAAGTGTGTTCGCCGGGCGTTTTCCGGCCAATTCTCACGAGCGTTCTGCCCAAATCGGGATCGATTTGGGCAGAACGCTCGTGAGAATTGGCCGGCGTTGGGCAGCCCTGGTCAGCGCCCAGTTCCGCGTGGAGCAGGGCCCGTTCTCGCTCGGGGCATGGCGCGGCCACCCGGAAAACGAGCCGCGACGATGGGGCGCGGCCGGCAGCCGCGGCGCCGGGGAGTTTTCCCCCGAGCAGAGTGCATGGAGGCGCCGTGGTCGGGCGTCCGCCTCCGCCGTGGCGGGCGGCCGGGGCGCCCCTGGAGGGGGCTGGCCTCTGTGGGGAAACGGACTGGTCTCTGACTCCGCGGCTAGGACGAAGCCGCGAAAGGTGCCGTTGTCGCCGGGACGGTCGGGGGACTCGTGGCGCGGGACTCAGGGTTCCCCATGGGGAGGCCCCCAGGCTCAGGCCCCTGGCAACGGAAGGCTGAGCAAGCAGGCCCGGGCCCGGGCCCGGCTTTCGGGGCTGGCCCGGCCCCAGCTGCCGGAGCCAGGGAGGGGAACCCCGGAGGCAGAGGAGCGGGAGGCGTCGGCCTCCCCGGGGCCCGCCTCCCGGAGCTCCTCCCGGCGGTGCCGGAACGCGACGACCCGCGATCCCGGACAGGGCCCCGGGGGGGCCGCCCTGCGGCCCTGTGGTGCCCGAAGTGTGTTCGCCGGGCGTTTTCCGGCCAATTCTCACGAGCGTTCTGCCCAAATCGGGATCGATTTGGGCAGAACGCTCGTGAGAATTGGCCGGCGTTGGGCAGCCCTGGTCAGAGCCCAGTTCCGCGTGGAGCAGGGCCCTTTCTCGCTCGGGGCATGTCGCGGCCACCCGGAAAACGAGCCGCGACGATGGGGCGCGGCCGGCAGCCGCGGCCCGGGGAGTTTTCCCCGAGCAGAGTGCATGGAGGCGCCGTGGCCGGGCGTCCGCCTCCGCCGTGGCGGGCGGCCGGGGGCCCCTGGAGGGGGCTGTCCTCTGTGGGGAAACGGACTGGTCTCTCACTCCGCGTCTAGGACGAAGCCGTGAAAGGTGCCGTTGTCGCCGGGACGGTCGGCGGACTCGTGGCGCGGGACTCAGGGTTCCCCATGGGTAGGCCCCCAGGCTCAGGCCCCTGGCAACGGAAGGCTGAGCAAGCAGGCCCGGGCCCGGGCCCGGCTTTCGGGGCTGGCCCGGCCCCAGCTGCCGGCGCCAGGGAGGGGACCCCCGGAGGCTGAGGTGCGGGAGGCGTCGGCCGCCCCGAGGCCCGCCTCCCGGAGCTCCTCCCGGCGGTGCCGGATCGCGACGACCCGCGATCCCGGACAGGGCCCCGGGGGGGCCCCCCAGCGGCCCTGTGGTGCCCGAAGTGTGTTCGCCGGGCGTTTTCCGGCCAATTCTCTCGAGCGTTCTGCCCAAATCGGGATCGATTTGGGCAGAACGCTCGTGAGAATTGGCCGGCGTTGGGCAGCCCTGGTCAGCGCCCAGTGCCGTGTGGAGCAGGGCCCTTTCTCGCTCGGGGCATGCCACGGCCACCCGGAAAACGAGCCGCGACGATGGGGCGCGGGCGGCAGCCGCGGCGCCGGGGAGTTTTCCCCGAGCAGAGTGCATGGAGGCGCCGTGGCAGGTCGTCCGCCTCCGCCGTGGCGGGCGGCCGGGGCGCCCCTGGAGGGGGCTGGCCTCTGTGGGGAAACGGACTGGTCTCTGACTCCGCGGCAAGGACGAAGCCGCGAAAGGTGCCGTTGTCGCCGGGACGGTCGGGGGACTCGTGGCGCGGGACACAGGGTTCCCCATGGGGAGGCCCCCAGGCTCAGGCCCCTGGCAACGGAAGGCTGAGCAAGCAGGCCCGGGTCCGAGCCCGGGCCCGGCTTTCGGGGCTGGCCCGGCCCCAGCTGCCGGCGCCTGGGAGGGGACCCCCGGAGGCTGAGGAGCGGGAGGCGTCGGCCTCCCCGGGGCCCGCCTCCCGGAGCTCCTCCCGGCGGTGCCGGAACGCGACGACCCGCGATCCCGGACAGGGCCCCGGGGTGGCTGCCCTGCGGCCCTGTGCTGCCCGAAGTGTGTTCGCCGGGCGTTTTCCGGCCAATTCTCACGAGCGTTCTGCCCAAATCGGGATCGATTTGGGCAGAACGCTCGTGAGAATTGGCCGGCGTTGGGCAGCCCTGGTCAGCGCCCAGTTCCGCGTGGAGCAGGGCCCGTTCTCGCTCGGGGCATGGCGCGGCCACCCGGAAAACGAGCCGCGACGATGGGGCGCGGCCGGCAGCCGCGGCGCCGGGGAGTTTTCCCCGAGCAGAGTGCATGGAGGCGCCGTGGCCGGGCGTCCGCCTCCGCCGTGGCGGTCGGCCGGGGCGCCCCTGGAGGGGGCTGGCCTCTGTGGGGAAACGGACTGATCTCTGACTCCGCGGCTAGGACGAAGCCGCGAAAGGTGCCGTTGTCGCCGGGACGGACGGGGGACTCGTGGCGCGGGACTCAGGGTTCCCCATGGGGAGGCCCCCAGGCTCAGGCCCCTGGCAACGGAAGGCTGAGCAAGCAGGCCCGGGCCCGGGCCCGGCTTTCGGGGCTGGCCCGGCCCCAGCTGCCGGCGCCAGGGAGGGGACCCCCGGAGGCTGAGGAGCGGGAGGCGTCGGCCGCCCCGGGGCCCGCCTCCCGGAGCTCCTCCCGGCGGTGCCGGAACGCGACGACCCGCGATCACGGACAGGGCCCCGGGGTGGCCGCCCTGCGGCCCTCTGGTGCCCGAAGTGTGTTCGCCGGGCGTTTTCCGGCCAATTCTCACGAGCGTTCTGCCCAAATCGGGATCGATTTGGGCAGAACGCTCGTGAGAATTGGCCGGCGTTGGGCAGCCCTGGTCAGCGCCCAGTTCCGCGTGGAGCAGGGCCCTTTCTCGCTCGGGGCATGTCGCGGCCACCCGGAAAACGAGCCGCGACGATGGGTCGCGGCCGGCAGCCACGGCGCCGGGGAGTTTTCCCCGAGCAGAATGCATGGAGGCGCCGTGGCCGAGCGTCCGCCTCCGCCGTAGCGGGCGGCCGGGGCGCCCCTGGAGGGGGCTGGCCTCTGTGGGGAAACGGACTGGTCTCTGACTCCGCGGCTAGGACGAAGCCGCGAAAGGTGCCGTTGTCGCCGGGACGGTCAGGGGACTCGTGGCGCGGGACTCAGGGTTCCCCATGGGGAGGCCCCCAGGCTCAGGCCCCTGGCAACGGAAGGCTGAGCAAGCAGGCCCGGTCCCGGGCCCGGGTTTCGGGGCTGGCCCGGACCCAGCTGCTGGCGCCAGGGAGGGGACCCCCGGAGGCTGAGGAGCGGGAGGCGTCGGCCTCCCCGGGGCCCGCCTCCCGGAGCTCCTCCCGGCGGTGCCGGAACGCGACGACCCGCGATCCCGGACAGGGCCCCGGGGGGGCCGACCTGCGGCCCTGTGGTGCCCGTAGTGTGTTCGCCGGGCGTTTTCCGGCCAATTCTCACGAGCGTTCTGCCCAAATCGGGATCGATTTGGGCAGAACGCTCGTGAGAATTGGCCGGCGTTGGGCAGCCCTGGTCAGCGCCCAGTTCCGCGTGGAGCAGGGCCCTTTCTCGCTCGGGGCATGTCGCGGCCACCCGGAAAAAGAGCCGCGACGATGGGTCGCGGCCGGCAGCCACGGCGCCGGGGAGTTTTCCCCGAGCAGAGTGCATGGAGGCGCCGTGGCCGAGCGTCCGCCTCCGCCGTAGCGGGCGGCCGGGGCGCCCCTGGAGGGGGCTGGCCTCTGTGGGGAAACGGACTGGTCTCTGACTCCGCGGCTAGGACGAAGCCGCGAAAGGTGCCGTTGTCGCCGGGACGGTCAGGGGACTCGTGGCGCGGGACTCAGGGTTCCCCATGGGGAGGCCCCCAGGCTCAGGCCCCTGGCAACGGAAGGCTGAGCAAGCAGGCCCGGTCCCGGGCCCGGCTTTCGGGGCTGGCCCGGCCCCAGCTGCTGGCGCCAGGGAGGGGACCCCCGGAGGCTGAGGAGCGGGAGGCGTCGGCCTCCCCGGGGCCCGCCTCCCGGAGCTCCTCCCGGCGGTGCCGGAACGCGACGACCCGCGATCCCGGACAGGGCCCCGGGGTGGCCGCCCTGCGGCCCTGTGGTGCCCGAAGTGTGTTCGCCGGGCGTTTTCCGGCCAATTCTCACGAGCGTTCTGCCCAAATCGGGATCGATTTGGGCAGAACGCTCGTGAGAATTGGCCGGCGTTGGGCAGCCCTGGTCAGCGCCCAGTTCCGTGTGGAGCAGGGCCCGTTCTCGCTCGGGGCATGGCGCGGCCACCCGGAAAACGAGCCGCGACGATGGGGCGCGGCCGGCAGCCGCGGCGCCGGGGAGTTTTCCCCGAGCAGAGTGCATGGAGGCGCCGTGGCCGGGCGTCCGCCTCCGCCGTGGAGGGCGGCCGGGGCGCCCCTGGAGGGGGCTGGCCTCTGTGGGGAAACGGACTGGTCTCTCATTCTGCGGCTAGGACGATGCCGCGAAAGGTGCCGTTGTCGCCGGGACGGTCGGGGGACTCGTGGCGCGGGACTCAGGGTTCCCCATGGGGAGGCCCCCAGGCTCAGGCCCCTGGCAACGGAAGGCTGAGCAAGCAGGCCCGGGCCCGAGCCCGGGCCCGGGTTTCGGGGCTGGCCCGGCCCCAGCTGCAGGCGCCAGGGAGGGGACCCCCGGAGGCTGAGGAGCGTGAGGCGTCGGCCGCCCCGGGGCCCGCCTCCCGGAGCTCCTCCCGGCGGTGCCGGAACGCGACGACCCGCGATCCCGGACAGGGCCCCGGGGGGGCCGCCCTGCGGCCCTGTGGTGCCCGAAGTGTGTTCGCCGGGCGTTTTCCGGCCAATTCTCACGAGCGTTCTGCCCTAATCGGGATCGATTTGGGCAGAACGCTCGTGAGAATTGGCCGGCGTTGGGCAGCCCTGGTCAGCGCCCAGTTCCGCGTGGAGCAGATCCCGTTCTCGCTCGGGGCATGGCGCGGCCACCCGGAAAACGAGCCGCGACGATGGGGCGCGGCCGGCAGCCGCGGCGCCGGGGAGTTTTCCCCGAGCAGAGTGCATGGAGGCGCCGTGGCCGGGCGTCCGCCTCCGCCGTGGCGGGCGGCCGGGGCGCCCCTGGAGGGGGCTGGCCTCTGTGGGGAAACGGACTGGTCTCTGACTCCGCGGCTAGGACGAAGCCGCGAAAGGTGCCGTTGTCGCCGGGACGGTCGGGGGACTCGTGGCGCGGGACTCAGGGTTCCCCATGGGGAGGCCCCCAGGCTCAGGCCCCTGGCAACGGAAGGCTGAGCAAGCAGGCCCGGGTCCGAGCCCGGGCCCGGCTTTCGGGGCTGGCCCGGCCCCAGCTGCCGGCGCCTGGGAGGGGACCCCCGGAGGCTGAGGAGCGGGAGGCGTCGGCCTCCCCGGGGCCCGCCTCCCGGAGCTCCTCCCGGCGGTGCCGGAACGCGACGACCCGCGATCCCGGACAGGGCCCCGGGGTGGCTGCCCTGCGGCCCTGTGCTGCCCGAAGTGTGTTCGCCGGGCGTTTTCCGGCCAATTCTCAGGAGCGTTCTGTCCAAATCGGGATCGATTTGGGCAGAACGCTCGTGAGAATTGGCCGGCGTTGGGCAGCCCTGGTCAGCGCCCAGTTCCGCGTGGAGCAGGGCCCGTTCTCGCTTGGGGCATGGCGCGGCCACCCGGAAAACGAGCCGCGACGATGGGGCGCGGCCGGCAGCCGCGGCGCCGGGGAGTTTTCCCCGAGCAGAGTGCATGGAGGCGCCGTGGCCGGGCGTCCGCCTCCGCCGTGGCGGTCGGCCGGGGCGCCCCTGGAGGGGGCTGGCCTCTGTGGGGAAACGGACTGATCTCTGACTCCGCGGCTAGGACGAAGCCGCGAAAGGTGCCGTTGTCGCCGGGACGGACGGGGGACTCGTGGCGCGGGACTCAGGGTTCCCCATGGGGAGGCCCCCAGGCTCAGGCCCCTGGCAACGGAAGGCTGAGCAAGCAGGCCCGGGCCCGGGCCCGGCTTTCGGGGCTGGCCCGGCCCCAGCTGCCGGCGCCAGGGAGGGGACCCCCGGAGGCTGAGGAGCGGGAGGCGTCGGCCGCCCCGGGGCCCGCCTCCCGGAGCTCCTCCCGGCGGTGCCGGAACGCGACGACCCGCGATCACGGACAGGGCCCCGGGGTGGCCGCCCTGCGGCCCTCTGGTGCCCGAAGTGTGTTCGCCGGGCGTTTTCCGGCCAATTCTCACGAGCGTTCTGCCCAAATCGGGATCGATTTGGGCAGAACGCTCGTGAGAATTGGCCGGCGTTGGGCAGCCCTGGTCAGCGCCCAGTTCCGCGTGGAGCAGGGCCCTTTCTCGCTCGGGGCATGTCGCGGCCACCCGGAAAACGAGCCGCGACGATGGGTCGCGGCCGGCAGCCACGGCGCCGGGGAGTTTTCCCCGAGCAGAGTGCATGGAGGCGCCGTGGCCGAGCGTCCGCCTCCGCCGTAGCGGGCGGCCGGGGCGCCCCTGGAGGGGGCTGGCCTCTGTGGGGAAACGGACTGGTCTCTGACTCCGCGGCTAGGACGAAGCCGCGAAAGGTGCCGTTGTCGCCGGGACGGTCAGGGGACTCGTGGCGCGGGACTCAGGGTTCCCCATGGGGAGGCCCCCAGGCTCAGGCCCCTGGCAACGGAAGGCTGAGCAAGCAGGCCCGGTCCCGGGCCCGGTTTTCGGGGCTGGCCCGGACCCAGCTGCCGGCGCCAGGGAGGGGACCCCCGGAGGCTGAGGAGCGGGAGGCGTCGGCCTCCCCGGGGCCCGCCTCCCGGAGCTCCTCCCGGCGGTGCCGGAACGTGACGACCCGCGATCCCGGACAGGGCCCCGGGGGGGCCGACCTGCGGCCCTGTGGTGCCCGTAGTGTGTTCGCCGGGCGTTTTCCGGCCAATTCTCACGAGCGTTCTGCCCAAATCGGGATCGATTTGGGCAGAACGCTCGTGAGAATTGGCCGGCGTTGGGCAGCCCTGGTCAGCGCCCAGTTCCGCGTGGAGCAGGGCCCTTTCTCGCTCGGGGCATGTCGCGGCCACCCGGAAAAAGAGCCGCGACGATGGGTCGCGGCCGGCAGCCACGGCGCCGGGGAGTTTTCCCCGAGCAGAGTGCATGGAGGCGCCGTGGCCGAGCGTCCGCCTCCGCCGTAGCGGGCGGCCGGGGCGCCCCTGGAGGGGGCTGGCCTCTGTGGGGAAACGGACTGGTCTCTGACTCCGCGGCTAGGACGAAGCCGCGAATGGTGCCCTTGTCGCCGGGACGGTCAGGGGACTCGTGGCGCGGGACTCAGGGTTCCCCATGGGGAGGCCCCCAGGCTCAGGCCCCTGGCAACGGAAGGCTGAGCAAGCAGGCCCGGTCCCGGGCCCGGCTTTCGGGGCTGGCCCGGCCCCAGCTGCTGGCGCCAGGGAGGGGACCCCCGGAGGCTGAGGAGCGGGAGGCGTCGGCCTCCCCGGGGCCCGCCTCCCGGAGCTCCTCCCGGCGGTGCCGGAACGCGACGACCCGCGATCCCGGACAGGGCCCCGGGGTGGCCGCCCTGCGGCCCTGTGGTGCCCGAAGTGTGTTCGCCGGGCGTTTTCCGGCCAATTCTCACGAGCGTTCTGCCCAAATCGGGATCGATTTGGGCAGAACGCTCGTGAGAATTGGCCGGCGTTGGGCAGCCCTGGTCAGCGCCCAGTTCCGCGTGGAGCAGGGCCCGTTCTCGCTCGGGGCATGGCGCGGCCACCCGGAAAACGAGCCGCGACGATGGGGCGCGGCCGGCAGCCGCGGCGCCGGGGAGTTTTCCCCGAGCAGAGTGCATGGAGGCGCCGTGGCCGGGCGTCCGCCTCCGCCGTGGAGGGCGGCCGGGGCGCCCCTGGAGGGGGCTGGCCTCTGTGGGGAAACGGACTGGTCTCTCATTCCGCGGCTAGGACGATGCCGCGAAAGGTGCCGTTGTCGCCGGGACGGTCGGGGGACTCGTGGCGCGGGACTCAGGGTTCCCCATGGGGAGGCCCCCAGGCTCAGGCCCCTGGCAACGGAAGGCTGAGCAAGCAGGCCCGGGCCCGAGCCCGGGCCCGGGTTTCGGGGCTGGCCCGGCCCCAGCTGCAGGCGCCAGGGAGGGGACCCCCGGAGGCTGAGGAGCGTGAGGCGTCGGCCGCCCCGGGGCCCGCCTCCCGGAGCTCCTCCCGGCGGTGCCAGAACGCGACGACCCGCGATCCCGGACAGGGCCCCCGGGGGGCCGACCTGCGGCCCTGTGGTGCCCGTAGTGTGTTCGCCGGGCGTTTTCCGGCCAATTCTCACGAGCGTTCTGCCCAAATCGGGATCGATTTGGGCAGAACGCTCGTGAGAATTGGCCGGCGTTGGGCAGCCCTGGTCAGCGCCCAGTTCCGCGTGGAGCAGGGCCCTTTCTCGCTCGGGGCATGTCGCGGCCACCCGGAAAACGAGCCGCGACGATGGGTCGCGGCCGGCAGCCACGGCGCCGGGGAGTTTTCCCCGAGCAGAGTGCATGGAGGCGCCGTGGCCGAGCGTCCGCCTCCGCCGTAGCGGGCGGCCGGGGCGCCCCTGGAGGGGGCTGGCCTCTGTGGGGAAACGGACTGGTCTCTGACTCCGCGGCTAGGACGAAGCCGCGAAAGGTGCCGTTGTCGCCGGGACGGTCAGGGGACTCGTGGCGCGGGACTCAGGGTTCCCCATGGGGAGGCCCCCAGGCTCAGACCCCTGGCAACGGAAGGCTGAGCAAGCAGGCCCGGTCCCGGGCCCGGGTTTCGGGGCTGGCCCGGACCCAGCTGCTGGCGCCAGGGAGGGGACCCCCGGAGGCTGAGGAGCGGGAGGCGTCGGCCTCCCCGGGGCCCGCCTCCCGGAGCTCCTCCCGGCGGTGCCGGAACGCGACGACCCGCGATCCCGGACAGGGCCCCGGGGTGGCCGCCCTGCGGCCCTGTGGTGCCCGAAGTGTGTTCGCCGGGCGTTTTCCGGCCAATTCTCACGAGCGTTCTGCCCAAATCGGGATCGATTTGGGCAGAACGCTCGTGAGAATTGGCCGGCGTTGGGCAGCCCTGGTCAGCGCCCAGTTCCGCGTGGAGCAGGGCCCTTTCTCGCTCGGGGCATGTCGCGGCCACCCGGAAAACGAGCCGCGACGATGGGGCGCGGCCGCCAGCCGCGGCGCCGGGGTGTTTTCCCCGAGCAGAGTGCATGGAGGCGCCGTGGCCGGGCGTCCGCCTCCGCCGTGGCGGGCGGCCGGGGCGCCCCTGGAGGGGGCTGGCCTCTGTGGGGAAACGGACTTGTCTCTGACTCCGCGGCTAAGACGAAGCCGCGAAAGGTGCCGTTGTCGCCGGGACGGTCGGGGGACTCGTGGCGCGGGACTCAGGGTTCCCCATGGGGAGGCCCCCAGGCTCAGGCCTCTAGCAACGGAAGGCTGAGCAAGCAGGCCCGGGCCCGAGCCCGTGCCCGGCTTTCGGGGCTGGCCCGGCCCCAGCTGCCGGCGCCAGGGAGGGGACCCCCGGAGGCTGAGGAGCGGGAGGCGTCGGCCGCCCCGGGGCCCGCCTCCCGGAGCTCCTCCCGGCGGTGCCGGAACGCGACGACCCGCGATCCCGGACAGGGCCCCGGGGGGGCCGCCCTGCGGCCCTGTGGTGCCCGAAGTGTGTTCGCCGGGCGTTTTCCGGCCAATTCTCACGAGCGTTCTGCCCAAATCGGGATCGATTTGGGCAGAACGCTCGTGAGAATTGGCCGGCGTTGGGCAGCCCTGGTCAGCGCCCAGTTCCGCGTGGAGCAGGGCCCTTTCTCGCTCGGGGCATGCCGCGGCCACCCGGAAAACGAGCCGCGACGATGGGGCGCGGCCGGCAGCCGCGGCGCCGGGGAGTATTCCCCGAGCAGAGTGCATGGAGGCGCCGTGGCCGGGCGTCCGCCTCCGCCGTGGTGGGCGGCCGGGGCGCCCCTGGAGGGGGCTGGCCTCTGTGGGGAAACGGACTGGTCTCTGACTCCGCGGCTAGGACGAAGCCGCGAAAGGTGCCGTTGTCGCCGGGACGGTCGGGGGACTCGTGGCGCGGGACTCAGGGTTCCCCATGGGGAGGCCCCCAGGCTCAGGCCCCTGGCAACGGAAGGCTGAGAAAGCAGACCTGGGCCCGGGCCCGGCTTTCGGGGCTGGCCCGGCCCCAGCTGCCGGCGCCAGGGAGGGGACCCCCGGAGGCTGAGGAGCGGGAGGCGTCGGCCGCCCCGGGGCCCGCCTCCCGGAGCTCCTCCCGGCGGTGCCGGAACGCGACGACCCGCGATCCCGGACAGGGCCCTGGGGGGGCCGCCCTGCGGCCCTGTGGTGCCCGAAGTGTGTTCGCCGGGCGTTTTCCGGCCAATTCTCACGAGCGTTCTGCCCAAATCTGGATCGATTTGGGCAGAACGCTCGTGAGAATTGGCCGGCGTTGGGCAGCCCTGGTCAGCGCCCAGTTCCGCGTGTAGCAGGGCCCTTTCTCGCTCGGGGCATGTCGCGGCCACCCGGAAAACGAGCCGCGACGATGGGGCGCGGCCGGCTGCCGCGGCGCCGCAGAGTTTTCCCCGAGCAGAGTGCATGGAGGCGCCGTGGCCGGGCGTCCGCCTCCGCCGTGGCGGGCGGCCGGGGCGCCCCTGGAGGGGGCTGGCCTCTGTGGGGAAACGGACTGGTCTCTGACTCGGCGGCTAGGACGAAGCCGCGAAAGGTGCCGTTGTCGCCGGGACGGTCGGGGGACTCGTGGCGCGGGACTCAGGGTTCCCCATGGGGAGGCCCCCAGGCTCAGGCCCCTGGCAACGGAAGGCTGAGCAAGCAGGCCCGGGCCCGAGCCCGGGCCCGGCTTTCGGGGCTGGCCCGGCCACAGCTGCCGGCGCCAGGGAGGGGACCCCCGGAGGCTGAGGAGCGGGAGGCGTCGGCCGCCCCGGGGCCCGCCTCCCGGAGCTCCTCCCGTCGGTGCCGGAACGCGACGACCCGCGATCCCGGACAGGGCCCCGGGGGGGCCGCCCTGCGGCCCTGTGGTGCCCGAAGTGTGTTCGCCGGGCGTTTTCCCGGCCAATTCTCACGAGCGTTCTGCCCAAATCGGGATCGATTTGGGCAGAACGCTCGTGAGAATTGGCCGGCGTTGGGCAGCCCTGGTCAGCGCCCAGTTCCGCGTGGAGCAGGGCCCTTTCTCGCTCGGGGCATGCCGCTGCCACCCGGAAAACGAGCCGCGACGATGGGGCGCGGCCGGCAGCCGCGGCGCCGGGGAGTATTCCCCGAGCAGAGTGCATGGAGGCGCCGTGGCCGGGCGTCCGCCTCCGCCGTGGCGGGCGGCCGGGGGCGCGCCTGGAGGGGGCTGGCCTCTGTGGGGAAACGGACTGGTCTCTGACTCCGCGGCTAGGACGAAGCCGCGAAAGGTGCCGTTGTCGCCGGGACGGTCGGGGGACTCGTGGCGCGGGACTCAGGGTTCCCCATGGGGAGGCCCCCAGGCTCAGGCCCCTGGCAACGGAAGGCTGAGAAAGCAGACCTGGGCCCGGGCCCGGCTTTCGGGGCTGGCCCGGCCCCAGCTGCCGGCGCCAGGGAGGGGACCCCCGGAGGCTGAGGAGCGGGAGGCGTCGGCCGCCCCGGGGCCCGCCTCCCGGAGCTCCTCCCGGCGGTGCCGGAACGCGACGACCCGCGATCCCGGACAGGGCCCCGGGGGGGCCGCCCTGCGGCCCTGTGGTGCCCGAAGTGTGTTCGCCGGGCGTTTTCCGGCCAATTCTCACGAGCGTTCTGCCCAAATCGGGATCGATTTGGGCAGAACGCTCGTGAGAATTGGCCGGCGTTGGGCAGCCCTGGTCAGCGCCCAGTTCCGCGTGGAGCAGGGCCCTTTCTCGCTCGGGGCATGTCGCGGCCACCCAGAAAACGAGCCGCGACGATGGGGCGCGGCCGGCAGCCGCGGCGCCGCAGAGTTTTCCCCGAGCAGAGTGCATGGAGGCGCCGTGGCCGGGCGTCCGCCTCCGCCGTGGCGGGCGGCCGGGGCGCCCCTGGAGGGGGCTGGCCTCTGTGGGGAAACGGACTGGTCTCGACTCCGCGGCTAGGACGAAGCCGCGAAAGGTGCCGTTGTCGCCGGGACGGTCGGGGGACTCGTGGCGCGGGACTCAGGGTTCCCCATGGGGAGGCCCCCAGGCTCAGGCCCCTGGCAACGGAAGGCTGAGCAAGCAGGCCCGGGACCGGGCCCGTCTTTCGGGGCTGGCCCGGCCCCAGCTGCCGGCGCCAGGGAGGGGACCCCCGGAGGCTGAGGAGCGGGAGGCGTCGGCCGCCCCGGGGCCCGCCTCCCGGTGCTCCTCCCGGCGGTGCCGGAACGCAACGACCTGCGATCCCGGACAGGGCCCCGGGGGGGCCGCCCTGCGGCCCTGTGGTGCCCGAAGTGTGTTCGCCGGGCGTTTTCCGGCCAATTCTCACGAGCGTTCTGCCCAAATCGGGATCGATTTGGGCAGAACGCTCGTGAGAATTGGCCGGCGTTGGGCAGCCCTGGTCAGCGCCCAGTTCCGCGTGGAGCAGGGCCCTTTCTCGCTCGGGGCATGTCGCGGCCACCCGGAATACGAGCCGCGACGATGGGGCGCGGCCGGCAGCCGCGGCGCCGCAGAGTTTTCCCCGAGCAGAGTGCATGGAGGCGCCGTGGCCGGGCGTCCGCCTCCGCCGTGGCGGGCGGCCGGGGCGCCCATGGAGGGGGCTGGCCTCTGTGGGGAAACGGACTGGTCTCTGACTCGGCGGCTAGGACGAAGCCGCGAAAGGTGCCGTTGTCGCCGGGACGGTCGGGGGACTCGTGGCGCGGGACTCAGGGTTCCCCATGGGGAGGCCCCCAGGCTCAGGCCCCTGGCAACGGAAGGCTGAGCAAGCAGGCCCGGGCCCGGGCCCGGCTTTCGGGGCTGGCCCGGCCCCAGCTGCCGGCGCCAGGGAGGGGACCCCCGGAGGATGAGGAGCGGGAGGCGTCGACCGCCCCGGGGCCCGCCTCCCGGAGCTCCGCCCGGCGGTGCCGGAACGCGACGACCCGCGATCCCGGACAGAGCCCCGGGGGGGCCGCCCTGCGGCCCTGTGGTGCCCGAAGTGTGTTCGCCGGGCGTTTTCCGGCCAATTCTCACGAGCGTTCTGCCCAAATCGGGATCGATTTGGGCAGAACGCTCGTGAGAATTGGCCGGCGTTGGGCAGCCCTGGTCAGCGCCCAGTTCCGCGTGGAGCAGGGCCCTTTCTCGCTCGGGGCATGCCGCGGCCACCCGGAAAACGAGCCGCGACGATGGGGCGCGCCCGGCAGCCGCGGCGCCGGGGAGTTTTCCCCGAGCAGACTGCATGGAGGCGCCGTGGCCGGGCGTCCGCCTCCGCCGTGGCGGTCGGCCGGGGCGCCCCTGGAGGGGGCTGGCCTCTGTGGGGAAACGGACTGGTCTCTGACTCCGCGGCTAGGACGAAGCCGCGAAAGGTGCCGTTGTCGCCGGGACGGTCGGGGGACTCGTGGCGCGGGACTCAGGGTTCCCCATGGGGAGGCCCCCAGGCTCAGGCCCCTGGCAACGGAAGGCTGAGCAAGCAGGCCCGGGCCCGAGCCCGGGCCCGGCTTTCGGGGCTGGCCCGGCCCCAGCTGCCGGCGCCAGGGAGGGGACCCCCGGAGGCTGAGGAGCGGGAGGCGTCGGCCGCCCCGGGGCCCGCCTCCCGGAGCTCCTCCCGGCGGTGCCGGAACGCGACGACCCGCGATCCCAGACAGGGCCCCGGGGGGGCCGCCCTGCGGCCCTGTGGTGCCCGAAGTGTGTTCGCCGGGCGTTTTCCGGCCAATTCTCACGAGCGTTCTGCCCAAATCGGGATCGATTTGGGCAGAACGCTCGTGAGAATTGGCCGGCGTTGGGCAGCCCTGGTCAGCGCCCAGTTCCGCGTGGAGCAGGGCCCTTTCTCGCTCGGGGATGTCGCGGCCACCCGGAAAACGAGCCGCGACGATGGGGCGCGGCCGGCAGCCGCGGCGCCGCAGAGTTTTCCCCGAGCAGAGTGCATGGAGGCGCCGTGGCCGGGCGTCCGCCTCCGCCGTGGCGGGCGGCCGTGGCGCCCCTGGAGGGGGCTGGCCTCTGTGGGGAAACGGACTGGTCTCTGACTCGGCGGCTAGGACGAAGCCGCGAAAGGTGCCGTTGTCGCCGGGACGGTCGGGGGATTCGTGGCGCGGGACTCAGGGTTCCCCATGGGGAGGCCCCCAGGCTCAGGCCCCTGGCAACGGAAGGCTGAGCAAGCAGGCCCGGGCCCGAGCCCGGGCCCGGCTTTCGGGGCTGGCCCGGCCACAGCTGCCGGCGCCAGGGAGGGGACCCCCGGAGGCTGAGGAGCGGGAGGCGTCGGCCGCCCCGGGGCCCGCCTCCCGGAGCTCCTCCCGGCGGTGCCGGAACGCGACGACCCGCGATCCCGGACAGGGCCCCGGGGGGGCCGCCCTGCGGCCCTGTGGTGCCCGAAGTGTGTTCGCCGGGCGTTTTCCGGCCAATTCTCACGAGCGTTCTGCCCAAATCGGGATCGATTTGGGCAGAACGCTCGTGAGAATTGGCCGGCGTTGGGCAGCCCTGGTCAGCGCCCAGTTCCGCGTGGAGCAGGGCCCTTTCTCGCTCGGGGCATGCCGCTGCCACCCGGAAAACGAGCCGCGACGATGGGGCGCGGCCGGCAGCCGCGGCGCCGGGGAGTATTCCCCGAGCAGAGTGCATGGAGGCGCCGTGGCCGGGCGTCCGCCTCCGCCGTGGCGGGCGGCCGGGGGCGCGCCTGGAGGGGGCTGGCCTCTGTGGGGAAACGGACTGGTCTCTGACTCCGCGGCTAGGACGAAGCCGCGAAAGGTGCCGTTGTCGCCGGGACGGTCGGGGGACTCGTGGCGCGGGACTCAGGGTTCCCCATGGGGAGGCCCCCAGGCTCAGGCCCCTGGCAACGGAAGGCTGAGAAAGCAGACCTGGGCCCGGGCCCGGCTTTCGGGGCTGGCCCGGCCCCAGCTGCCGGCGCCAGGGAGGGGACCCCCGGAGGCTGAGGAGCGGGAGGCGTCGGCCGCCCCGGGGCCCGCCTCCCGGAGCTCCTCCCGGCGGTGCCGGAACGCGACGACCCGCGATCCCGGACAGGGCCCCGGGGGGGCCGCCCTGCGGCCCTGTGGTGCCCGAAGTGTGTTCGCCGGGCGTTTTCCGGCCAATTCTCACGAGCGTTCTGCCCAAATCGGGATCGATTTGGGCAGAACGCTCGTGAGAATTGGCCGGCGTTGGGCAGCCCTGGTCAGCGCCCAGTTCCGCGTGGAGCAGGGCCCTTTCTCGCTCGGGGCATGTCGCGGCCACCCAGAAAACGAGCCGCGACGATGGGGCGCGGCCGGCAGCCGCGGCGCCGCAGAGTTTTCCCCGAGCAGAGTGCATGGAGGCGCCGTGGCCGGGCGTCCGCCTCCGCCGTGGCGGGCGGCCGGGGCGCCCCTGGAGGGGGCTGGCCTCTGTGGGGAAACGGACTGGTCTCGACTCCGCGGCTAGGACGAAGCCGCGAAAGGTGCCGTTGTCGCCGGGACGGTCGGGGGACTCGTGGCGCGGGACTCAGGGTTCCCCATGGGGAGGCCCCCAGGCTCAGGCCCCTGGCAACGGAAGGCTGAGCAAGCAGGCCCGGGACCGGGCCCGTCTTTCGGGGCTGGCCCGGCCCCAGCTGCCGGCGCCAGGGAGGGGACCCCCGGAGGCTGAGGAGCGGGAGGCGTCGGCCGCCCCGGGGCCCGCCTCCCGGTGCTCCTCCCGGCGGTGCCGGAACGCAACGACCTGCGATCCCGGACAGGGCCCCGGGGGGGCCGCCCTGCGGCCCTGTGGTGCCCGAAGTGTGTTCGCCGGGCGTTTTCCGGCCAATTCTCACGAGCGTTCTGCCCAAATCGGGATCGATTTGGGCAGAACGCTCGTGAGAATTGGCCGGCGTTGGGCAGCCCTGGTCAGCGCCCAGTTCCGCGTGGAGCAGGGCCCTTTCTCGCTCGGGGCATGTCGCGGCCACCCGGAATACGAGCCGCGACGATGGGGCGCGGCCGGCAGCCGCGGCGCCGCAGAGTTTTCCCCGAGCAGAGTGCATGGAGGCGCCGTGGCCGGGCGTCCGCCTCCGCCGTGGCGGGCGGCCGGGGCGCCCATGGAGGGGGCTGGCCTCTGTGGGGAAACGGACTGGTCTCTGACTCGGCGGCTAGGACGAAGCCGCGAAAGGTGCCGTTGTCGCCGGGACGGTCGGGGGACTCGTGGCGCGGGACTCAGGGTTCCCCATGGGGAGGCCCCCAGGCTCAGGCCCCTGGCAACGGAAGGCTGAGCAAGCAGGCCCGGGCCCGGGCCCGGCTTTCGGGGCTGGCCCGGCCCCAGCTGCCGGCGCCAGGGAGGGGACCCCCGGAGGATGAGGAGCGGGAGGCGTCGACCGCCCCGGGGCCCGCCTCCCGGAGCTCCGCCCGGCGGTGCCGGAACGCGACGACCCGCGATCCCGGACAGAGCCCCGGGGGGGCCGCCCTGCGGCCCTGTGGTGCCCGAAGTGTGTTCGCCGGGCGTTTTCCGGCCAATTCTCACGAGCGTTCTGCCCAAATCGGGATCGATTTGGGCAGAACGCTCGTGAGAATTGGCCGGCGTTGGGCAGCCCTGGTCAGCGCCCAGTTCCGCGTGGAGCAGGGCCCTTTCTCGCTCGGGGCATGCCGCGGCCACCCGGAAAACGAGCCGCGACGATGGGGCGCGCCCGGCAGCCGCGGCGCCGGGGAGTTTTCCCCGAGCAGACTGCATGGAGGCGCCGTGGCCGGGCGTCCGCCTCCGCCGTGGCGGTCGGCCGGGGCGCCCCTGGAGGGGGCTGGCCTCTGTGGGGAAACGGACTGGTCTCTGACTCCGCGGCTAGGACGAAGCCGCGAAAGGTGCCGTTGTCGCCGGGACGGTCGGGGGACTCGTGGCGCGGGACTCAGGGTTCCCCATGGGGAGGCCCCCAGGCTCAGGCCCCTGGCAACGGAAGGCTGAGCAAGCAGGCCCGGGCCCGAGCCCGGGCCCGGCTTTCGGGGCTGGCCCGGCCCCAGCTGCCGGCGCCAGGGAGGGGACCCCCGGAGGCTGAGGAGCGGGAGGCGTCGGCCGCCCCGGGGCCCGCCTCCCGGAGCTCCTCCCGGCGGTGCCGGAACGCGACGACCCGCGATCCCAGACAGGGCCCCGGGGGGGGCCGCCCTGCGGCCCTGTGGTGCCCGAAGTGTGTTCGCCGGGCGTTTTCCGGCCAATTCTCACGAGCGTTCTGCCCAAATCGGGATCGATTTGGGCAGAACGCTCGTGAGAATTGGCCGGCGTTGGGCAGCCCTGGTCAGCGCCCAGTTCCGCGTGGAGCAGGGCCCTTTCTCGCTCGGGGATGTCGCGGCCACCCGGAAAACGAGCCGCGACGATGGGGCGCGGCCGGCAGCCGCGGCGCCGCAGAGTTTTCCCCGAGCAGAGTGCATGGAGGCGCCGTGGCCGGGCGTCCGCCTCCGCCGTGGCGGGCGGCCGTGGCGCCCCTGGAGGGGGCTGGCCTCTGTGGGGAAACGGACTGGTCTCTGACTCGGCGGCTAGGACGAAGCCGCGAAAGGTGCCGTTGTCGCCGGGACGGTCGGGGGACTCGTGGCGCGGGACTCAGGGTTCCCCATGGGGAGGCCCCCAGGCTCAGGACCCTGGCAACGGAAGGCTGAGCAAGCAGGCCCGGGCCCGGGCCCGTCTTTCGGGGCTGGCCCGGCCCCAGCTGCCGGCGCCAGGGAGGGGACCCCCGGAGGCTGAGGAGCGGGAGGCGTCGGCCGCCCCGGGGCCCGCCTCCCGGAGCTCCTCCCGGCGGTGCCGGAACGCGACGACCCGCGATCCCGGACAGGGCCCCGGGGGGGCCGCCCTGCGGCCCTGTGGTGCCCGAAGTGTGTTCGCCGGGCGTTTTTCCGGCCAATTCTCACGAGCGTTCTGCCCAAATCGGGATCGATTTGGGCAGAACGCTCGTGAGAATTGGCCGGCGTTGGGCAGCCCTGGTCAGCGCCCAGTTCCGCGTGGAGCAGGGCCCTTTCTCGCTCGGGGCATGTCGCGGCCACCCGGAATACGAGCCGCGACGATGGGGCGCGGCCGGCAGCCGCGGCGCCGCAGAGTTTTCCCCGAGCAGAGTGCATGGAGGCGCCGTGGCCGGGCGTCTGCCTCCGCCGTGGCGGGCGGCCAGGGCGCCCCTGGAGGGGGCTGGCCTCTGTGGGGAAACGGACTCGTCTCTGAATCGGTGGCTAGGACGAAGCCGCGAAAGGTGCCGTTGTCGCCGGGACGGTCGGGGGACTCGTGGCGCGGGACTCAGGGTTCCCCATGGGGAGGCCCCCAGGCTCAGGCCCCTGGCAACGGAAGGCTGAGAAAGCAGACCCGGGCCCGGGCCCGGCTTTCGGGGCTGGCCCGGCCCCAGCTGCCGGCGCCAGGTAGGGGACCCCCGGAGGCTGAGGAGCGGGACGCGTCGGCCGCCCCGGGGCCCGCCTCCCGGAGCTCCTCCCGGTGGTGCCGGAACGCGACGACCCGCGATCCCGGACAGGGCCCCGGGGGGGCCGCCCTGCGGCCCTGTGGTGCCCGAAGTGTGTTCGCCGGGCGTTTTCCGGCCAATTCTCACGAGCGTTCTGCCCAAATCGGGATCGATTTGGGCAGAACGCTCGTGAGAATTGGCCGGCGTTGGGCAGCCCTGGTCAGCGCCCAGTTCCGCGTGGAGCAGGGCCCTTTCTCGCTCGGGGCATGTCGCGGCCACCCGGAAAACGAGCCGCGACGATGGGGCGCGGCCGGCAGCCGCGGCGCCGCAGAGTTTTCCCCGAGCAGAGTGCAAGGAGGCGCCGTGGCCGGGCGTCCGCCTCCGCCGTGGCGGGCGGCCGGGGCGCCCCTGGAGGGGGCTGGCCTCTGTGGGGAAACGGACTGGTCTCTGACTCGGCGGCTAGGACGAAGCCGCGAAAGGTGCCGTTGTCGCCGGGACGGTCGGGGGACTCGTGGCGCGGGACTCAGGGTTCCCCATGGGGAGGCCCCCAGGCTCAGGCCCCTGGCAACGGAAGGCTGAGCAAGCAGGCCCGGGCCCGGGCCCGGCTTTCGGGGCTGGCCCGGCCCCAGCTGCCGGCGCCAGGGAGGGGACCCCCGGAGGCTGAGGAGCGGGAGGCGTCGGCCGCCCCGGGGCCCGCCTCCCGGAGCTACTCCCGGCGGTGCCGGAACGCGACGACCCGCGATCCCGGACAGGGCCCCGGGGGGGCCGCCCTGCGGCCCTGTGGTGCCCGAAGTGTGTTCGCCGGGCATTTTCCGGCCAATTCTCACGAGCGTTCTGCCCAAATCGGGATCGATTTGGGCAGAACGCTCGTGAGAATTGGCCGGCGTTGGGCAGCCCTGGTCAGCGCCCAGTTCCGCGTGGAGCAGGGCCCTTTCTCGCTCGGGGCATGTCGCGGCCACCCGGAAAACGAGCCGCGACGATGGGGCGCGGCCGGCAGCCGCGGCGCCGCAGAGTTTTCCCCGAGCAGAGTGCATGGAGGCGCCGTGGCCGGGCGTCCGCCTCCGCCGTGGCGGGCGGCCGGGGCGCCCCTGGAGGGGGCTGGCCTCTGTGGGGAAACGGACTGGTCTCTGACTCCGCGGCTAAGACGAAGCCGCGAAAGGTGCCGTTGTCGCCGGGACGGTCGGGGGACTCGTGGCGCGGGACTCAGGGTTCCCCATGGGGAGGCCCCCAGGCTCAGGCCCCTGGCAACGGAAGGCTGAGCAAGCAGGCCCGGGCCCGGGCACGGGCCCGGCTTTCGGGGCTGGCCCGGCCCCAGCTGCCGGCGCCAGGGAGGGTACCCCCGGAGGCTGAGGAGCGGGAGGCGTCGGCCGCCCCGGGGCCCGCCTCCCGGAGCTCCTCCCGGCGGTGCCGGAACGCGACGACCCGCGATCCCGGACAGGGCCCCGGGGGGGCCGCCCTGCGGCCCTGTGGTGCCCGAAGTGTGTTCGCCGGGCGTTTTCCGGCCAATTCTCACGAGCGTTCTGCCCAAATCGGGATCGATTTGGGCAGAACGCTCGTGAGAATTGGCCGGCGTTGGGCAGCCCTGGTCAGCGCCCAGTTCCGCGTGGAGCAGGGCCCTTTCTCGCTCGGGGCATGCCGCGGCCACCCGGAAAACGAGCCGCGACGATGGGGCGCGGCCGGCAGCCGTGGCGCCGGGGAGTTTTCCCCGAGCAGAGTGCATAGAGGCGCCGTGGCCGGGCGTCCGCCTCCGCCGTGGCGGGCGGCCGGGGCGCCCCTGGAGGGGGCTGGCCTCTGTGGGGAAACGGACTGGTCTCTGACTCCGCGGCTAGGACGAAGCCGCGAAAGGTGCCGTTGTCGCCGGGACGGTCGGGGGACTCGTGGCGCGGGACTCAGGGTTCCCCATGGGGAGGCCCCCAGGCTCAGGCCCCTGGCAACGGAAGGCTGAGCAAGCAGGCCCGGGCCCGGGCCAGGGCCCGGCTTTCGGGGCTGGCCCGGCCCCAGCTGCCGGCGCCAGGGAGGGGACCCCCGGAGGCTGAGGAGCGGGAGGCGTCGGCCGCCCCGGGGCCCGCCTCCCGGAGCTCCTCCCGGCGGTGCCGAAACGCGACGACCCGCGATCCCGGACAGGGCCCCGGGCGGACCGCCCTGCGGCCCTGTGGTGCCCGAAGTGTGTTCGCCGGGCATTTTCCGGCCAATTCTCACGAGCGTTCTGCCCAAATCGGGATCGATTTGGGCAGAACGCTCGTGAGAATTGGCCGGCGTTGGGCAGCCCTGGTCAGCGCCCAGTTCCGCGTGGAGCAGGGCCCTTTCTCGCTCGGGGCATGTCGCGGCCACCCGGAAAACGAGCCGCGACGATGGGGCGCGGCCGGCAGCCGCGGCGCCGGGGAGTTTTCCCCGAGCAGAGTGCATGGAGGCGCCGTGGCCGGGCGTCCGCCTCCGCCGTGGCAGTCGGCCCGGGCGCCCCTGGAGGGGGCTGGCCTCTGTGGGGAAACGGACTGGTCTCTGACTCCGCGGCTAGGACGAAGCCGCGAAAGGTGCCGTTGTCGCCGGGACGGTCGGGGGACTCGTGGCGCGGGACTCAGGGTTCCCCATGGGGAGGCCCCCAGGCTCAGGCCCCTGGCAACGGAAGGCTGAGAAAGCAGACCCGGGCCCGGGCCCGGCTTTCGGGGCTGGCCCGGCCCCAGCTGCCGGCGTCAGGGAGGGGACCCCCGGAGGCTGAGGAGCGGGAGGCGTCGGCCGCCCCGGGGCCCGCCTCCCGGAGCTCCTCCCGGCGGTGCCGGAACGCGACGACCCGCGATCCCGGACAGGGCCCCGGGGGGGCCGCCCTGCGGCCCTGTGGTGCCCGAAGTGTGTTCGCCGGGCGTTTTCCCGGCCAATTCTCACGAGCGTTCTGCCCAAATCGGGATCGATTTGGGCAGAACGCTCGTGAGAATTGGCCGGCGTTGGGCAGCCCTGGTCAGCGCCCAGTTCCGCGTGGAGCAGGGCCCTTTCTCGCTCGGGGCATGTCGCGGCCACCCGGAAAACGAGCAGCGACGATGGGGCGCGGCCGGCAGCCGCGGCGCCACAGAGTTTTCCCCGAGCAGAGTGCATGGAGGCGCCGTGGCCGGGCGTCCGCCTCCGCCGTGGCGGGCGGCCGGGGCGCCCCTGGAGGGGGCTGGCCTCTGTGGGGAAATGGACTGGTCTCTGACTCGGCGGCTAGGACGAAGCCGCGAAAGGTTCCGTTGTCGCCGGGACGGTCGGGGGACTCGTGGCGCGGGACTCAGGGTTCCCCATGGGGAGGCCCCCAGGCTCAGGCCCCTGGCAACGGAAGGCTGAGCAAGCAGGCCCGGGCCCGGGCCCGGCTTTCGGGGCTGGCCCGGCCCCAGCTGCCGGCGCCAGGGAGGGGACCCCCGGAGGCTGAGGAGCGGGAGGCGTCGGCCGCCCCGGGGCCCGCCTCCCGGAGCTCCTCCCGGCGGTGCCGGAACGCGACGACCCGCGATCCCGGACAGGGCCCCGGGGGAGCCGCCCTGCGGCCCTGTGGTGCCTGAAGTGTGTTCGCCGGGCGTTTTCCGGCCAATTCTCACGAGCGTTCTGCCCAAATCGGGATCGATTTGGGCAGAACGCTCGTGAGAATTGGCCGGCGTTGGGCAGCCCTGGTCAGCGCCCAGTTCCGCGTGGAGCAGGGCCCTTTCTCGGTCGGGGCATGTCGCGGCCACCCGGAAAACGAGCCGCGACGATGGGGCGCGGCCGGCAGCCGCGGCGCCGCAGAGTTTTCCCCGAGCAGATTGCATGGAGGCGCCGTGGCCGGGCGTCCGCCTCCGCCGTGGCAGGCGGCCGGGGCGCCCCTGGAGGGGGCTGGCCTCTGTGGGGAAACGGACTGGTCTCTGACTCCGCGGCTAAGACGAAGCCACGAAAGGTGCCGTTGTCGCCGGGACGGTCGGGGGACTCGTGGCGCGGGACTCAGGGTTCCCCATGGGGAGGCCCCCAGGCTCAGGCCCCTGGCAACGGAAGGCTGAGCAAGCAGGCCCGGGCCCGGGCCCGTCTTTCGGGGCTGGCCCGGCCCCAGCTGCCGGCGCCAGGGAGGGGACCCCCGGAGGCTGAGGAGCGGGAGGCGTCGGCCGCCCCGGGGCCCGCCTCCCGGAGCTCCTCCCGGCGGTGCCGGAACGCGACGACCCGCGATCCCGGACAGGGCCCCGGGGGGGCCGCCCTGCGGCCCTGTGGTGCCCGAAGTGTGTTCGCCGGGCGTTTTCCGGCCAATTCTCACGAGCGTTCTGCCCAAATCGGGATCGATTTGGGCAGAACGCTCGTGAGAATTGGCCGGCGTTGGGCAGCCCTGGTCAGCGCCCAGTTCCGCGTGGAGCAGGGCCCTTTCTCGCTCGGGGCATGTCGCGGCCACCCGGAATACGAGCCGCGACGATGGGGCGCGGCCGGCAGCCGCGGCGCCGCAGAGTTTTCCCCGAGCAGAGTGCATGGAGGCGCCGTGGCCGGGCGTCCGCCTCCGCCGTGGCGGGCGGCCGGGGCGCCCCTGGAGGGGGCTGGCCTCTGTGGGGAAACGGACTCGTCTCTGACTCGGTGGCTAGGACGAAGCCGCGAAAGGTGCCGTTGTCGCCGGGACGGTCGGGGGACTCGTGGCGCGGGACTCAGGGTTCCCCATGGGGAGGCCCCCAGGCTCAGGCCCCTGGCAACGGAAGGCTGAGAAAGCAGACCCGGGCCCGGGCCCGGCTTTCGGGGCTGGCCCGGCCCCAGCTGCCGGCGCCAGGTAGGGGACCCCCGGAGGCTGAGGAGCGGGAGGCGTCGGCCGCCCCGGGGCCCGCCTCCCGGAGCTCCTCCCGGCGGTGCCGGAACGCGACGACCCGCGATCCCGGACAGGGCCCCGGGGGGGCCGCCCTGCGGCCCTGTGGTGCCCGAAGTGTGTTCGCCGGGCGTTTTCCGGCCAATTCTCACGTGCGTTCTGCCCAAATCGGGATCGATTTGGGCAGAACGCTCATGAGAATTGGCCGGCGTTGGGCAGCCCTGGTCAGCGCCCAGTTCCGCGTGGAGCAGGGCCCTTTCTCGCTCGGGGCATGACGCGGCCACCCGGAAAACGAGCCGCGACGATGGGGCGCGGCCGGCAGCCGCGGCGCCGGGGAGTTTTCCCCGAGCAGAGTGCATGGAGGCGCCGTGGCCGGGCGTCCGCCTCCGCCGTGGCAGTCGGCCCGGGCGCCCCTGGAGGGGGCTGGCCTCTGTGGGGAAACGGACTGGTCTCTGACTCCGCGGCTAGGACGAAGCCGCGAAAGGTGCCGTTGTCGCCGGGACGGTCGGGGGACTCGTGGCGCGGGACTCAGGGTTCCCCATGGGGAGGCCCCCAGGCTCAGGCCCCTGGCAACGGAAGGCTGAGCAAGCAGGCCCGGGCCCGGGCCCGGCTTTCGGGGCTGGCCCGGCCCCAGCTGCCGGCGCCAGGGAGGGGACCCCCGGAGGATGAGGAGCGGGAGGCGTCGACCGCCCCGGGGCCCGCCTCCCGGAGCTCCGCCCGGCGGTGCCGGAACGCGACGACCCGCGATCCCGGACAGGGCCCCGGGGGGGCCGCCCTGCGGCCCTGTGGTGCCCGAAGTGTGTTCGCCGGGCGTTTTCCGGCCAATTCTCACGAGCGTTCTGCCCAAATCGGGATCGATTTGGGCAGAACGCTCGTGAGAATTGGCCGGCGTTGGGCAGCCCTGGTCAGCGCCCAGTTCCGCGTGGAGCAGGGCCCTTTCTCGCTCGGGGCATGTCGCGGCCACCCGGAAAACGAGCCGCGACGATGGGGCGCGGCCGGCAGCCGCGGCGCCGCAGAGTTTTCCCCGAGCAGAGTGCAAGGAGGCGCCGTGGCCGGGCGTCCGCCTCCGCCGTGGCGGGCGGCCGGGGCGCCCCTGGAGGGGGCTGGCCTCTGTGGGGAAACGGACTGGTCTCTGACTCGGCGGCTAGGACGAAGCCGCGAAAGGTGCCGTTGTCGCCGGGACGGTCGGGGGACTCGTGGCGCGGGACTCAGGGTTCCCCATGGGGAGGCCCCCAGGCTCAGGCCCCTGGCAACGGAAGGCTGAGCAAGCAGGCCCGGGCCCGGGCCCGGCTTTCGGGGCTGGCCCGGCCCCAGCTGCCGGCGCCAGGGAGGGGACCCCCGGAGGCTGAGGAGCGGGAGGCGTCGGCCGCCCCGGGGCCCGCCTCCCGGAGCTACTCCCGGCGGGTGCCGGAACGCGACGACCCGCGATCCCGGACAGGGCCCCGGGGGGGCCGCCCTGCGGCCCTGTGGTGCCCGAAGTGTGTTCGCCGGGCATTTTCCGGCCAATTCTCACGAGCGTTCTGCCCAAATCGGGATCGATTTGGGCAGAACGCTCGTGAGAATTGGCCGGCGTTGGGCAGCCCTGGTCAGCGCCCAGTTCCGCGTGGAGCAGGGCCCTTTCTCGCTCGGGGCATGTCGCGGCCACCCGGAAAACGAGCCGCGACGATGGGGCGCGGCCGGCAGCCGCGGCGCCGCAGAGTTTTCCCCGAGCAGAGTGCATGGAGGCGCCGTGGCCGGGCGTCCGCCTCCGCCGTGGCGGGCGGCCGGGGCGCCCCTGGAGGGGGCTGGCCTCTGTGGGGAAACGGACTGGTCTCTGACTCCGCGGCTAAGACGAAGCCGCGAAAGGTGCCGTTGTCGCCGGGACGGTCGGGGGACTCGTGGCGCGGGACTCAGGGTTCCCCATGGGGAGGCCCCCAGGCTCAGGCCCCTGGCAACGGAAGGCTGAGCAAGCAGGCCCGGGCCCGGGCACGGGCCCGGCTTTCGGGGCTGGCCCGGCCCCAGCTGCCGGCGCCAGGGAGGGTACCCCCGGAGGCTGAGGAGCGGGAGGCGTCGGCCGCCCCGGGGCCCGCCTCCCGGAGCTCCTCCCGGCGGTGCCGGAACGCGACGACCCGCGATCCCGGACAGGGCCCCGGGGGGGCCGCCCTGCGGCCCTGTGGTGCCCGAAGTGTGTTCGCCGGGCGTTTTCCGGCCAATTCTCACGAGCGTTCTGCCCAAATCGGGATCGATTTGGGCAGAACGCTCGTGAGAATTGGCCGGCGTTGGGCAGCCCTGGTCAGCGCCCAGTTCCGCGTGGAGCAGGGCCCTTTCTCGCTCGGGGCATGCCGCGGCCACCCCGGAAAACGAGCCGCGACGATGGGGCGCGGCCGGCAGCCGTGGCGCCGGGGAGTTTTCCCCGAGCAGAGTGCATAGAGGCGCCGTGGCCGGGCGTCCGCCTCCGCCGTGGCGGGCGGGCCGGGGCGCCCCTGGAGGGGGCTGGCCTCTGTGGGGAAACGGACTGGTCTCTGACTCCGCGGCTAGGACGAAGCCGCGAAAGGTGCCGTTGTCGCCGGGACGGTCGGGGGACTCGTGGCGCGGGACTCAGGGTTCCCCATGGGGAGGCCACCAGGCTCAGGCCCCTGGCAACGGAAGGCTGAGCAAGCAGGCCCGGGCCCGGGCCAGGGCCCGGCTTTCGGGGCTGGCCCGGCCCCAGCTGCCGGCGCCAGGGAGGGGACCCCCGGAGGCTGAGGAGCGGGAGGCGTCGGCCGCCCCGGGGCCCGCCTCCCGGAGCTCCTCCCGGCGGTGCCGAAACGCGACGACCCGCGATCCCGGACAGGGCCCCGGGCGGACCGCCCTGCGGCCCTGTGGTGCCCGAAGTGTGTTCGCCGGGCATTTTCCGGCCAATTCTCACGAGCGTTCTGCCCAAATCGGGATCGATTTGGGCAGAACGCTCGTGAGAATTGGCCGGCGTTGGGCAGCCCTGGTCAGCGCCCAGTTCCGCGTGGAGCAGGGCCCTTTCTCGCTCGGGGCATGTCGCGGCCACCCGGAAAACGAGCCGCGACGATGGGGCGCGGCCGGCAGCCGCGGCGCCGGGGAGTTTTCCCCGAGCAGAGTGCATGGAGGCGCCGTGGCCGGGCGTCCGCCTCCGCCGTGGCAGTCGGCCCGGGCGCCCCTGGAGGGGGCTGGCCTCTGTGGGGAAACGGACTGGTCTCTGACTCCGCGGCTAGGACGAAGCCGCGAAAGGTGCCGTTGTCGCCGGGACGGTCGGGGGACTCGTGGCGCGGGACTCAGGGTTCCCCATGGGGAGGCCCCCAGGCTCAGGCCCCTGGCAACGGAAGGCTGAGCAAGCAGGCCCGGGCCCGGGCCCGGCTTTCGGGGCTGGCCCGGCCCCAGCTGCCGGCGCCAGGGAGGGGACCCCCGGAGGATGAGGAGCGGGAGGCGTCGACCGCCCCGGGGCCCGCCTCCCGGAGCTCCTCCCGGCGGTGCCGGAACGCGACGACCCGCGATCCCGGACAGGGCCCCGGGGGGGCCGCCCTGCGGCCCTGTGGTGCCCGAAGTGTGTTCGCCGGGCGTTTTCCCGGCCAATTCTCACGAGCGTTCTGCCCAAATCGGGATCGATTTGGGCAGAACGCTCGTGAGAATTGGCCGGCGTTGGGCAGCCCTGGTCAGCGCCCAGTTCCGCGTGGAGCAGGGCCCTTTCTCGCTCGGGGCATGCCGCGGCCACCCGGAAAACGAGCCGCGACGATGGGGCGCGGCCGGCAGCCGCGGCGCCGGGGAGTTTTCTCCGAGCAGACTGCATGGAGGCGCCGTGGCCGGGCGTCCGCCTCCGCCGTGGCGGTCGGCCGGGGCGCCCCTGGAGGGGGCTGGCCTCTGTGGGGAAACGGACTGGTCTCTGACTCCGCGGCTAGGACGAAGCCGCGAAAGGTGCCGTTGTCGCCGGGACGGTCGGGGGACTCGTGGCGCGGGACTCAGGGTTCCCCATGGGGAGGCCCCCAGGCTCAGGCCCCTGGCAACGGAAGGCTGAGCAAGCAGGCCCGGGCCCGAGCCCGGGCCCGGCTTTCGGGGCTGGCCCGGCCCCAGCTGCCGGCGCCAGGAGGGGACCCCCGGAGGCTGAGGAGCGGGAGGCGTCGGCCGCCCCGGGGCCCGCCTCCCGGAGCTCCTCCCGGCGGTGCCGGAACGCGACGACCCGCGATCCCAGACAGGGCCCCGGGGGGGCCGCCCTGCGGCCCTGTGGTGCCCGAAGTGTGTTCGCCGGGCGTTTTCCGGCCAATTCTCACGAGCGTTCTGCCCAAATCGGGATCGATTTGGGCAGAACGCTCGTGAGAATTGGCCGGCGTTGGGCAGCCCTGGTCAGCGCCCAGTTCCGCGTGGAGCAGGGCCCTTTCTCGCTCGGGGCATGCCGCGGCCACCCGGAAAACGAGCCGCGACGATGGGGCGCGGCCGGCAGCCGCGGCGCCGGGGAGTATTCCCCGAGCAGAGTGCATGGAGGCGCCGTGGCCGGGCGTCCGCCTCCGCCGTGTCGGGCGGCCGGGGCGCCCCTGGAGGGGGCTGGCCTCTGTGGGGAATCGGACTGGTCTCTGACTCCGCGGCTAGGACGAAGCCGCGAAAGGTGCCGTTGTCGCCGGGACGGTCGGGGGACTCGTGGCGCGGGACTCAGGGTTCCCCATGGGGAGGCCCCCAGGCTCAGGCCCCTGGCAACGGAAGGCTGAGAAAGCAGACCCGGGCCCGGGCCCGGCTTTCGGGGCTGGCCCGGCCCCAGCTGCCGGCGCCAGGGAGGGGACCCCCGGAGGCTGAGGAGCGGGAGGCGTCGGCCGCCCCGGGGCCCGCCTCCCGGAGCTCCTCCCGGCGGTGCCGGAACGCGACGACCCGCGATCCCGGACAGGGCCCCGGGGGGGCCGCCCTGCGGCCCTGTGGTGCCCGAAGTGTGTTCGCCGGGCGTTTTTCCGGCCAATTCTCACGAGCGTTCTGCCCAAATCGGGATCGATTTGGGCAGAACGCTCGTGAGAATTGGCCGGCGTTGGGCAGCCCTGGTCAGCGCCCAGTTCCGCGTGGAGCAGGGCCCTTTCTCGCTTGGGGCATGTCGCGGCCACCCGGAAAACGAGCAGCGACGATGGGGCGCGGCCGGCAGCCGCGGCGCCACAGAGTTTTCCCCGAGCAGAGTGCATGGAGGCGCCGTGGCCGGGCGTCCGCCTCCGCCGTGGCGGGCGGCCGGGGCGCCCCTGGAGGGGGCTGGCCTCTGTGGGGAAATGGACTGGTCTCTGACTCGGCGGCTAGGACGAAGCCGCGAAAGGTGCCGTTGTCGCCGGGACGGTCGGGGGACTCGTGGCGCGGGACTCAGGGTTCCCCATGGGGAGGCCCCCAGGCTCAGGCCCCTGGCAACGGAAGGCTGAGCAAGCAGGCCCGGGCCCGGGCCCGGCTTTCGGGGCTGGCCCGGCCCCAGCTGCCGGCGCCAGGGAGGGGACCCCCGGAGGCTGAGGAGCGGGAGGCGTCGGCCGCCCCGGGGCCCGCCTCCCGGAGCTCCTCCCGGCGGTGCCGGAACGCGACGACCCGCGATCCCGGACAGGGCCCCGGGGGAGCCGCCCTGCGGCCCTGTGGTGCCTGAAGTGTGTTCGCCGGGCGTTTTCCGGCCAATTCTCACGAGCGTTCTGCCCAAATCGGGATCGATTTGGGCAGAACGCTCGTGAGAATTGGCCGGCGTTGGGCAGCCCTGGTCAGCGCCCAGTTCCGCGTGGAGCAGGGCCCTTTCTCGCTCGGGGCATGTCGCGGCCACCCGGGAAAACGAGCCGCGACGATGGGGCGCGGCCGGCAGCCGCGGCGCCGGGGAGTTTTCCCCGAGCAGAGTGCATGGAGGCGCCGTGGCCGGGCGTCCGCCTCCGCCGTGGCGGGCGGCCGGGGCGCCCCTGGAGGGGGCTGGCCTCTGTGGGGAAACGGACTGGTCTCTGACTCCGCGGCTAAGACGAAGCCGCGAAAGGTGCCGTTGTCGCCGGGACGGTCGGGGGACTCGTGGCGCGGGACTCAGGGTTCCCCATGGGGAGGCCCCCAGGCTCAGGCCCCTGGCAACGGAAGGCTGAGCAAGCAGGCCCGGGCCCGGGCCCGTCTTTCGGGGCTGGCCCGGCCCCAGCTGCCGGCGCCAGGGAGGGGACCCCCGGAGGCTGAGGAGCGGGAGGCGTCGGCCGCCCCGGGGCCCGCCTCCCGGAGCTCCTCCCGGCGGTGCCGGAACGCGACGACCCGCGATCCCGGACAGGGCCCCGGGGGGGCCGCCCTGCGGCCCTGTGGTGCCCGAAGTGTGTTCGCCGGGCGTTTTCCGGCCAATTCTCACGAGCGTTCTGCCCAAATCGGGATCGATTTGGGCAGAACGCTCGTGAGAATTGGCCGGCGTTGGGCAGCCCTGGTCAGCGCCCAGTTCCGCGTGGAGCAGGGCCCTTTCTCGCTCGGGGCATGTCGCGGCCACCCGGAAAACGAGCCGCGACGATGGGGCGCGGCCGGCAGCCGCGGCGCCGCAGAGTTTTCCCCGAGCAGAGTGCAAGGAGGCGCCGTGGCCGGGCGTCCGCCTCCGCCGTGGCGGGCGGCCGGGGCGCCCCTGGAGGGGGCTGGCCTCTGTGGGGAAACGGACTGGTCTCTGACTCGGCGGCTAGGACGAAGCCGCGAAAGGTGCCGTTGTCGCCGGGACGGTCGGGGGACTCGTGGCGCGGGACTCAGGGTTCCCCATGGGGAGGCCCCCAGGCTCAGGCCCCTGGCAACGGAAGGCTGAGCAAGCAGGCCCGGGCCCGGGCCCGGCTTTCGGGGCTGGCCCGGCCCCAGCTGCCGGCGCCAGGGAGGGGACCCCCGGAGGCTGAGGAGCGGGAGGCGTCGGCCGCCCCGGGGCCCGCCTCCCGGAGCTACTCCCGGCGGTGCCGGAACGCGACGACCCGCGATCCCGGACAGGGCCCCGGGGGGGCCGCCCTGCGGCCCTGTGGTGCCCGAAGTGTGTTCGCCGGGCATTTTCCGGCCAATTCTCACGAGCGTTCTGCCCAAATCGGGATCGATTTGGGCAGAACGCTCGTGAGAATTGGCCGGCATTGGGCAGCCCTGGTCAGCGCCCAGTTCCGCGTGGAGCAGGGCCCTTTCTCGCTCGGGGCATGTCGCGGCCACCCGGAAAACGAGCCGCGACGATGGGGCGCGGCCGGCAGCCGCGGCGCCGCAGAGTTTTCCCCGAGCAGAGTGCATGGAGGCGCCGTGGCCGGGCGTCCGCCTCCGCCGTGGCGGGCGGCCGGGGCGCCCCTGGAGGGGGCTGGCCTCTGTGGGGAAACGGACTGGTCTCTGACTCCGCGGCTAAGACGAAGCCGCGAAAGGTGCCGTTGTCGCCGGGACGGTCGGGGGACTCGTGGCGCGGGACTCAGGGTTCCCCATGGGGAGGCCCCCAGGCTCAGGCCCCTGGCAACGGAAGGCTGAGCAAGCAGGCCCGGGCCCGGGCACGGGCCCGGCTTTCGGGGCTGGCCCGGCCCCAGCTGCCGGCGCCAGGGAGGGTACCCCCGGAGGCTGAGGAGCGGGAGGCGTCGGCCGCCCCGGGGCCCGCCTCCCGGAGCTCCTCCCGGCGGTGCCGGAACGCGACGACCCGCGATCCCGGACAGGGCCCCGGGGGGGCCGCCCTGCGGCCCTGTGGTGCCCGAAGTGTGTTCGCCGGGCGTTTTCCGGCCAATTCTCACGAGCGTTCTGCCCAAATCGGGATCGATTTGGGCAGAACGCTCGTGAGAATTGGCCGGCGTTGGGCAGCCCTGGTCAGCGCCCAGTTCCGCGAGGAGCAGGGCCCTTTCTCGCTCGGGGCATGCCGCGGCCACCCGGAAAACGAGCCGCGACGATGGGGCGCGGCCGGCAGCCGTGGCGCCGGGGAGTTTTCCCCGAGCAGAGTGCATAGAGGCGCCGTGGCCGGGCGTCCGCCTCCGCCGTGGCGGGCGGCCGGGGCGCCCCTGGAGGGGGCTGGCCTCTGTGGGGAAACGGACTGGTCTCTGACTCCGCGGCTAGGACGAAGCCGCGAAAGGTGCCGTTGTCGCCGGGACGGTCGGGGGACTCGTGGCGCGGGACTCAGGGTTCCCCATGGGGAGGCCACCAGGCTCAGGCCCCTGGCAACGGAAGGCTGAGCAAGCAGGCCCGGGCCCGGGCCAGGGCCCGGCTTTCGGGGCTGGCCCGGCCCCAGCTGCCGGCGCCAGGGAGGGGACCCCCGGAGGCTGAGGAGCGGGAGGCGTCGGCCGCCCCGGGGCCCGCCTCCCGGAGCTCCTCCCGGCGGTGCCGAAACGCGACGACCCGCGATCCCGGACAGGGCCCCGGGCGGACCGCCCTGCGGCCCTGTGGTGCCCGAAGTGTGTTCGCCGGGCATTTTCCGGCCAATTCTCACGAGCGTTCTGCCCAAATCGGGATCGATTTGGGCAGAACGCTCGTGAGAATTGGCCGGCGTTGGGCAGCCCTGGTCAGCGCCCAGTTCCGCGTGGAGCAGGGCCCTTTCTCGCTCGGGGCATGTCGCGGCCACCCGGAAAACGAGCCGCGACGATGGGGCGCGGCCGGCAGCCGCGGCGCCGGGGAGTTTTCCCCGAGCAGAGTGCATGGAGGCGCCGTGGCCGGGCGTCCGCCTCCGCCGTGGCAGTCGGCCCGGGCGCCCCTGGAGGGGGCTGGCCTCTGTGGGGAAACGGACTGGTCTCTGACTCCGCGGCTAGGACGAAGCCGCGAAAGGTGCCGTTGTCGCCGGGACGGTCGGGGGACTCGTGGCGCGGGACTCAGGGTTCCCCATGGGGAGGCCCCCAGGCTCAGGCCCCTGGCAACGGAAGGCTGAGCAAGCAGGCCCGGGCCCGGGCCCGGCTTTCGGGGCTGGCCCGGCCCCAGCTGCCGGCACCAGGGAGGGGACCCCCGGAGGATGAGGAGCGGGAGGCGTCGACCGCCCCGGGGCCCGCCTCCCGGGGCTCCGCCCGGCGGTGCCGGAACGCGACGACCCGCGATCCCGGACAGGGCCCCGGGGGGGCCGCCCTGCGGCCCTGTGGTGCCCGAAGTGTGTTCGCCGGGCGTTTTCCGGCCAATTCTCACGAGCGTTCTGCCCAAATCGGGATCGATTTGGGCAGAACGCTCGTGAGAATTGGCCGGCGTTGGGCAGCCCTGGTCAGCGCCCAGTTCCGCGTGGAGCAGGGCCCTTTCTCGCTCGGGGCATGTCGCGGCCACCCGGAATACGAGCCGCGACGATGGGGCGCGGCCGACAGCCGCGGCGCCGCAGAGTTTTCCCCGAGCAGAGTGCATGGAGGCGCCGTGGCTGGGCGTCCGCCTCCGCCGTGGCGGGCGGCCGGGGCGCCCCTGGAGGGGGCTGGCCTCTGTGGGGAAACGGACTGGTCTCTGACTCGGTGGCTAGGACGAAGCCGCGAAAGGTGCCGTTGTCGCCGGGACGGTCGGGGGACTCGTGGCGCGGGACTCAGGGTTCCCCATGGGGAGGCCCCCAGGCTCAGGCCCCTGGCAACGGAAGGCTGAGCAAGCAGGCCCGGGCCCGGGCCCGGCTTTCAGGGCTGGCCCGGCCCCAGCTGCCGGCGCCAGGGAGGGGACCCCCGGAGGCTGAGGAGCGGGAGGCGTCGGCCGCCCCGGGGCCCGCCTCCCGGAGCTCCTCCCGGCGGTGCCGGAACGCGACGACCCGCGATCCCGGACAGGGCCCCGGGGGAGCCGCCCTGCGGCCCTGTGGTGCCTGAAGTGTGTTCGCCGGGCGTTTTCCGGCCAATTCTCACGAGCGTTCTGCCCAAATCGGGATCGATTTGGGCAGAACGCTCGTGAGAATTGGCCGGCGTTGGGCAGCCCTGGTCAGCGCCCAGTTCCGCGTGGAGCAGGGCCCTTTCTCGCTCGGGGCATGTCGCGGCCACCCGGAAAACGAGCCGCGACGATGGGGCGCGGCCGGCAGCCGCGGCGCCGGGGAGTTTTCCCCGAGCAGAGTGCATGGAGGCGCCGTGGCCGGGCGTCCGCCTCCGCCGTGGCGGGCGGCCGGGGCGCCCCTGGAGGGGGCTGGCCTCTGTGGGGAAACGGACTGGTCTCTGACTCCGCGGCTAAGACGAAGCCGCGAAAGGTGCCGTTGTCGCCGGGACGGTCGGGGGACTCGTGGCGCGGGACTCAGGGTTCCCCATGGGGAGGCCCCCAGGCTCAGGCCCCTGGCAACGGAAGGCTGAGCAAGCAGGCCCGGGCCCGGGCCCGTCTTTCGGGGCTGGCCCGGCCCCAGCTGCCGGCGCCAGGGAGGGGACCCCCGGAGGCTGAGGAGCGGGAGGCGTCGGCCGCCCCGGGGCCCGCCTCCCGGAGCTCCTCCCGGCGGTGCCGGAACGCGACGACCCGCGATCCCGGACAGGGCCCCGGGGGGGCCGCCCTGCGGCCCTGTGGTGCCCGAAGTGTGTTCGCCGGGCGTTTTCCGGCCAATTCTCACGAGCGTTCTGCCCAAATCGGGATCGATTTGGGCAGAACGCTCGTGAGAATTGGCCGGCGTTGGGCAGCCCTGGTCAGCGCCCAGTTCCGCGTGGAGCAGGGCCCTTTCTCGCTCGGGGCATGTCGCGGCCACCCGGAAAACGAGCCGCGACGATGGGGCGCGGCCGGCAGCCGCGGCGCCGCAGAGTTTTCCCCGAGCAGAGTGCAAGGAGGCGCCGTGGCCGGGCGTCCGCCTCCGCCGTGGCGGGCGGCCGGGGCGCCCCTGGAGGGGGCTGGCCTCTGTGGGGAAACGGACTGGTCTCTGACTCGGCGGCTAGGACGAAGCCGCGAAAGGTGCCGTTGTCGCCGGGACGGTCGGGGGACTCGTGGCGCGGGACTCAGGGTTCCCCATGGGGAGGCCCCCAGGCTCAGGCCCCTGGCAACGGAAGGCTGAGCAAGCAGGCCCGGGCCCGGGCCCGGCTTTCGGGGCTGGCCCGGCCCCAGCTGCCGGCGCCAGGGAGGGGACCCCCGGAGGCTGAGGAGCGGGAGGCGTCGGCCGCCCCGGGGCCCGCCTCCCGGAGCTACTCCCGGCGGTGCCGGAACGCGACGACCCGCGATCCCGGACAGGGCCCCGGGGGGGCCGCCCTGCGGCCCTGTGGTGCCCGAAGTGTGTTCGCCGGGCATTTTCCGGCCAATTCTCACGAGCGTTCTGCCCAAATCGGGATCGATTTGGGCAGAACGCTCGTGAGAATTGGCCGGCGTTGGGCAGCCCTGGTCAGCGCCCAGTTCCGCGTGGAGCAGGGCCCTTTCTCGCTCGGGGCATGTCGCGGCCACCCGGAAAACGAGCCGCGACGATGGGGCGCGGCCGGCAGCCGCGGCGCCGCAGAGTTTTCCCCGAGCAGAGTGCATGGAGGCGCCGTGGCCGGGCGTCCGCCTCCGCCGTGGCGGGCGGCCGGGGCGCCCCTGGAGGGGGCTGGCCTCTGTGGGGAAACGGACTGGTCTCTGACTCCGCGGCTAAGACGAAGCCGCGAAAGGTGCCGTTGTCGCCGGGACGGTCGGGGGACTCGTGGCGCGGGACTCAGGGTTCCCCATGGGGAGGCCCCCAGGCTCAGGCCCCTGGCAACGGAAGGCTGAGCAAGCAGGCCCGGGCCCGGGCACGGGCCCGGCTTTCGGGGCTGGCCCGGCCCCAGCTGCCGGCGCCAGGGAGGGTACCCCCGGAGGCTGAGGAGCGGGAGGCGTCGGCCGCCCCGGGGCCCGCCTCCCGGAGCTCCTCCCGGCGGTGCCGGAACGCGACGACCCGCGATCCCGGACAGGGCCCCGGGGGGGGCCGCCCTGCGGCCCTGTGGTGCCCGAAGTGTGTTCGCCGGGCGTTTTCCGGCCAATTCTCACGAGCGTTCTGCCCAAATCGGGATCGATTTGGGCAGAACGCTCGTGAGAATTGGCCGGCGTTGGGCAGCCCTGGTCAGCGCCCAGTTCCGCGAGGAGCAGGGCCCTTTCTCGCTCGGGGCATGCCGCGGCCACCCGGAAAACGAGCCGCGACGATGGGGCGCGGCCGGCAGCCGTGGCGCCGGGGAGTTTTCCCCCGAGCAGAGTGCATAGAGGCGCCGTGGCCGGGCGTCCGCCTCCGCCGTGGCGGGCGGCCGGGGCGCCCCTGGAGGGGGCTGGCCTCTGTGGGGAAACGGACTGGTCTCTGACTCCGCGGCTAGGACGAAGCCGCGAAAGGTGCCGTTGTCGCCGGGACGGTCGGGGGACTCGTGGCGCGGGACTCAGGGTTCCCCATGGGGAGGCCACCAGGCTCAGGCCCCTGGCAACGGAAGGCTGAGCAAGCAGGCCCGGGCCCGGGCCAGGGCCCGGCTTTCGGGGCTGGCCCGGCCCCAGCTGCCGGCGCCAGGGAGGGGACCCCCGGAGGCTGAGGAGCGGGAGGCGTCGGCCGCCCCGGGGCCCGCCTCCCGGAGCTCCTCCCGGCGGTGCCGAAACGCGACGACCCGCGATCCCGGACAGGGCCCCGGGCGGACCGCCCTGCGGCCCTGTGGTGCCCGAAGTGTGTTCGCCGGGCATTTTCCGGCCAATTCTCACGAGCGTTCTGCCCAAATCGGGATCGATTTGGGCAGAACGCTCGTGAGAATTGGCCGGCGTTGGGCAGCCCTGGTCAGCGCCCAGTTCCGCGTGGAGCAGGGCCCTTTCTCGCTCGGGGCATGTCGCGGCCACCCGGAAAACGAGCCGCGACGATGGGGCGCGGCCGGCAGCCGCGGCGCCGGGGAGTTTTCCCCGAGCAGAGTGCATGGAGGCGCCGTGGCCGGGCGTCCGCCTCCGCCGTGGCAGTCGGCCCGGGCGCCCCTGGAGGGGGCTGGCCTCTGTGGGGAAACGGACTGGTCTCTGACTCCGCGGCTAGGACGAAGCCGCGAAAGGTGCCGTTGTCGCCGGGACGGTCGGGGGACTCGTGGCGCGGGACTCAGGGTTCCCCATGGGGAGGCCCCCAGGCTCAGGCCCCTGGCAACGGAAGGCTGAGCAAGCAGGCCCGGGCCCGGGCCCGGCTTTCGGGGCTGGCCCGGCCCCAGCTGCCGGCGCCAGGGAGGGGACCCCCGGAGGATGAGGAGCGGGAGGCGTCGACCGCCCCGGGGCCCGCCTCCCGGAGCTCCGCCCGGCGGTGCCGGAACGCGACGACCCGCGATCCCGGACAGGGCCCCGGGGGGGCCGCCCTGCGGCCCTGTGGTGCCCGAAGTGTGTTCGCCGGGCGTTTTCCGGCCAATTCTCACGAGCGTTCTGCCCAAATCGGGATCGATTTGGGCAGAACGCTCGTGAGAATTGGCCGGCGTTGGGCAGCCCTGGTCAGCGCCCAGTTCCGCGTGGAGCAGGGCCCTTTCTCGCTCGGGGCATGTCGCGGCCACCCGGAATACGAGCCGCGACGATGGGGCGCGGCCGACAGCCGCGGCGCCGCAGAGTTTTCCCCGAGCAGAGTGCATGGAGGCGCCGTGGCCGGGCGTCCGCCTCCGCCGTGGCGGGCGGCCGGGGCGCCCCTGGAGGGGGCTGGCCTCTGTGGGGAAACGGACTGGTCTCTGACTCGGTGGCTAGGACGAAGCCGCGAAAGGTGCCGTTGTCGCCGGGACGGTCGGGGGACTCGTGGCGCGGGACTCAGGGATCCCCATGGGGAGGCCCCCAGGCTCAGGCCCCTGGCAACGGAAGGCTGAGCAAGCAGGCCCGGGCCCGGGCCCGGCTTTCGGGGCTGGCTCGGCCCCAGCTGCCGGCGCCAGGTAGGGGACCCCCGGAGGCTGAGGAGCGGGAGGCGTCGGCCGCCCCGGGGCCCGCCTCCCGGAGCTCCTCCCGGCGGTGCCGGAACGCGACGACCCGCGATCCCGGACAGGGCCCCGGGGGGCCGCCCTGCGGCCCTGTGGTGCCCGAAGTGTGTTCGCCGGGCGTTTTCCGGCCAATTCTCACGAGCGTTCTGCCCAAATCGGGATCGATTTGGGCAGAACGCTCGTGAGAATTGGCCGGCGTTGGGCAGCCGTGGTCAGCGCCCAGTTCCGCGTGGAGCAGGGCCCTTTCTCGCTCGGGGCATGTCGCGGCCACCCGGAAAACGAGCCGCGACGATGGGGCGCGGCCGGCAGCCGCGGCGCCGCAGAGTTTTCCCCGAGCAGAGTGCATGGAGGCGCCGTGGCCGGGCGTCCACCTCTGCCGTGGCGGGCGGCCGGGGCGCCCCTGGAGGGGGCTGGCCTCTGTGGGGAAACGGACTGGTCTCTGACTCCGCGGCTAGGACGAAGCCGCGAAAGGTGCCGTTGTCGCCGGGACGGTCGGGGGACTCGTGGCGCGGGACTCAGGGTTCCCAATGGGGAGGCCCCCAGGCTCAGGCCCCTGGCAATGGAAGGCTGAGCAAGCAGGCCCGGGCCCGGGCCAGGGCCCGGCTTTCGGGGCTGGCCCGGCCCCAGCTGCCGGCGCCAGGGAGGGGACCCCCGGAGGCTGAGGAGCGGGAGGCGTCGGCCGCCCCGGGGCCCGCCTCCCGGAGCTCCTCCCAGCGGTGCCGAAACGCGACGACCCGCGATCCCGGACAGGGCCCCTGGCGGGCCGCCCTGCGGCCCTGTGGTGCCCGAAGTGTGTTCGCCGGGCGTTTTCCGGCCAATTCTCACGAGCGTTCTGCCCAAATCGGGATCGATTTGGGCAGAACGCTCGTGAGAATTGGCCGGCGTTGGGCAGCCCTGGTCAGCGCCCAGTTCCGCGTGGAGCAGGGCCCTTTCTCGCTCGGGGCATGTCGCGGCCACCCGGAAAACGAGCCGCGACGATGGGGCGCGGCCGGCAGCCACGGCGCCGGGGAGTTTTCCCCGAGCAGAGTGCATGGAGGCGCCGTGGCCGGGCGTCCGCCTACGCCGTGGCGGGCGGCCGGGGCGCCCCTGGAGGGGGCTGGCCTCTGTGGGGAAACGGACTGGTCTCTGACTCCGCGGCTAGGACGAAGCCGCGAAAGGTGCCGTTGTCGCCGGGACGGTCGGGGGACTCGTGGCGCGGGACTCAGGGTTCCCCATGGGGAGGCCCCCAGGCTCAGGCCCCTGGCAACGGAAGGCTGAGCAAGCAGGCCCGGGCCCGGGCCCGGCTTTCGGGGCTGGCCCGGCCCCAGCTGCCGGCGCCAGGGAGGGGACCCCCAGAGGCTGAGGAGCGGGAGGCGTTGGCCGCCCCTGGGCCCGCCTCCCGGAGCTCCTCCCGGCGGTGCCGGAACGCGACGACCCGCGATCCCGGACAGGGCCCCGGGGGGGCCGCCCTGCGGCCCTGTGGTGCCCGAAGTGTGTTCGCCGGGCGTTTTCCGGCCAATTCTCACGAGCGTACTGCCCAATTCGGGATCGATTTGGGCAGAACGCTCGTGAGAATTGGCCGGCGTTGGGCAGCCCTGGTCAGCGCCCAGTTCCGCGTGGAGCAGGGCCCTTTCTCGCTCGGGGCATGTCGCGGCCACCCGGAAAACGAGCCGCGACGATGGGGCGCGGCCGGCAGCCGCGGCGCCGCAGAGTTTTCCCCGAGCAGAGTGCATGGAGGCGCCGTGGCCGGGCGTCCGCCTCCGCCGTGGCGGGCGGCCGGGGCGCCCCTGGAGGGGGCTGGCCTCTGTGGGGAAACGGACTGGTCTCTGACTCGGCGGCTAGGACGAAGCCGCGAAAGGTGCCGTTGTCGCCGGGACGGTCGGGGGACTCGTGGCGCGGGACTCAGGGTTCCCCATGGGGAGGCCCCCAGGCTCAGGCCCCTGGCAACGGAAGGCTGAGCAAGAAGGCCCGGGCCCGGGCCCGGCTTTCGGGGCTGGCCCGGCCCCAGCTGCCGGCGCCAGGGAGGGGACCCCCGGAGGCTGAGGAGCGGGAGGCGTCGGCCGCCCCGGGGCCCGCCTCCCGGAGCTCCTCCCGGCGGTGCCGGAACGCGACGACCCGCGATCCCGGACAGGGCCCCGGGGGGGCCGCCCTGCGGCCCTGTGGTGCCCGAAGTGTGTTCGCCGGGCGTTTTCCGGCCAATTCTCACGAGCGTTCTGCCCAAATCGGGATCGATTTGCGCAGAACGCTCGTGAGAATTGGCCGGCGTTGGGCAGCCCTGGTCAGCGCCCAGTTCCGCGTGGAGCAGGGCCCTTTCTCGCTCGGGGCATGTCGCGGCCACCCGGAAAACGAGCCGCGACGATGGGGCGCGGCCGGCAGCCGCGGCGCCGGGGAGTTTTCCCCGAGCAGAGTGCATGGAGGCGCCGTGGCCGGGCGTCCGCCTCCGCCGTGGCGGGCGGCCGGGGCGCCCCTGGAGGGGGCTGGCCTCTGTGGGGAAACGGACTGGTCTCGACTCCGCGGCTAGGACGAAGCCGCGAAAGGTGCCGTTGTCGCCGGGACGGTCGGGGGACTCGTGGCGCGGGATTCAGGGTTCCCCATGGGGAGGCCCCCAGGCTCAGGCCCCTGGCAACGGAAGGCTGAGCAAGCAGGCCCGGGCCCGGGCCCGTCTTTCGGGGCTGGCCCGGCCCCAGCTGCCGGAGCCAGGGAGGGGACCCCCGGAGGCTGAGGAGCGGGAGGCGTCGGCCGCCCCGGGGCCCGCCTCCCGGAGCTCCTCCCGGCGGTGCCGGAACGCGACGACCCGCGATCCCGGACAGGGCCCCGGGGGGGCCGCCCTGCGGCCCTGTGGTGCCCGAAGTGTGTTCGCCGGGCGTTTTCCCGGCCAATTCTCACGAGCGTTCTGCCCAAATCGGGATCGATTTGGGCAGAACGCTCGTGAGAATTGGCCGGCGTTGGGCAGCCCTGGTCAGCGCCCAGTTCCGCGTGGAGCAGGGCCCTTTCTCGCTCGGGGCATGTCGCGGCCACCCGGAAAACGAGCCGCGACGATGGGGCGCGGCCGGCAGCCACGGCGCCGGGGAGTTTTCCCCGAGCAGAGTGCAGGAGGCGCCGTGGGCCGGGCGTCCGCCTACGCCGTGGCGGGCGGCCGGGGCGCCCCTGGAGGGGGCTGGCCTCTGTGGGGAAACGGACTGGTCTCTGACTCCGCGGCTAGGACGAAGCCGCGAAAGGTGCCGTTGTCGCCGGGACGGTCGGGGGACTCGTGGCGCGGGACTCAGGGTTCCCCATGGGGAGGCCCCCAGGCTCAGGCCCCTGGCAACGGAAGGCTGAGCAAGCAGGCCCGGGCCCGGGCCCGGCTTTCGGGGCTGGCCCGGCCCCAGCTGCCGGCGCCAGGGAGGGGACCCCCGGAGGCTGAGGAGCGGGAGGCGTCGGCCGCCCCGGGGCCCGCCTCCCGGAGCTCCTCCCGGCGGTGCCGGAACGCGACGACCCGCGATCCCGGACAGGGCCCCGGGGTGGCCGCCCTGCGGCCCTGTGGTGCCCGAAGTGTGTTCGCCGGGCGTTTTCCGGCCAATTCTCACGAGCGTTCTGCCCAAATCGGGATCGATTTGGGCAGATCGCTCGTGAGAATTGGCCGGCGTTGGGCAGCCCTGGTCAGCGCCCAGTTCCGCGTGGAGCAGGGCCCTTTCTCGCTCGGGGCATGTCGCGGCCACCCGGAAAACGAGCCGCGACGATGGGGCGCGGCCGGCAGCCGCGGCGCCGGGGAGTTTTCCCCGAGCAGAGTGCATGGAGGCGCCGTGGCCGGGCGTCCGCCTCCGCCGTGGCAGTCGGCCCCGGGCGCCCCTGGAGGGGGCTGGCCTCTGTGGGGAAACGGACTGGTCTCTGACTCCGCGGCTAGGACGAAGCCGCGAAAGGTGCCGTTGTCGCCGGGACGGTCGGGGGACTCGTGGCGCGGGACTCAGGGTTCCCCATGGGGAGGCCCCCAGGCTCAGGCCCCTGGCAACGGAAGGCTGAGCAAGCAGGCCCGGGCCCGAGTCGGGGCCCGGCTTTCGGGGCTGGCCCGGCCCCAGCTGCTGGCGCCAGGGAGGGGACCCCCGGAGGCTGAGGAGCGGGAGGCGTCGGCCGCACCGGGGCCCGCCTCCCGGAGCTCCTCCCGGCGGTGCCGGAACGCGACGACCCGCGATCCCGGACAGGGCCCCGGGGGGGCCGCCCTGCGGCCCTGTGGTGCCCGAAGTGTGTTCGCCGGGCGTTTTCCGGCCAATTCTCACGAGCGTTCTGCCCAAATCGGGATCGATTTGGGCAGAACGCTCGTGAGAATTGGCCGGCGTTGGGCAGCCCTGGTCAGCGCCCAGTTCCGCGTGGAGCAGGGCCCTTTCTCGCTCGGGGCATGCCGTGGCCACCCGGAAAACGAGCCGCGACGATGGGGCGCGGCCGGCAGCCGCGGCGCCGGGGAGTTTTCCCCGAGCAGAGTGCATGGAGGCGCCGTGGCCGGGCGTCCGCCTCCGCCGTGGCGGGCGGCCGGGGCGCCCCTGGAGGGGGCTGGCCTCTGTGGGGAAACGGACTGGTCTCTGACTCCGCGGCTAGGACGAAGCCGCGAAAGGTGCCGTTGTCGCCGGGACGGTCGGGGGACTCGTGGCGCGGGACTCAGGGTTCCCCATGGGGAGGCCCCCAGGCTCAGGCCCCTGGCAACGGAACGCTGAGCAAGCAGACCCGGGCCCGGGCCCGGCTTTCGGGGCTGGCCCGGCCCCAGCTGCCGGCGCCAGGGAGGGGACCCCCGGAGGCTGAGGAGCGGGAGGCGTCGGCCGCCCCGGGGCCCGCCTCCCGGAGCTCCTCCCGGCGGTGCCGGAACGCGACGGCACGCGATCCCGGACAGGGCCCTGGGGGGGCCGCCCTGCGGCCCTGTGGTGCCCGAAGTGTGTTCGCCGGGGGTTTTCCGGCCAATTCTCACGAGCGTTCTGCCCAAATCAGGATCGATTTGGGCAGAACGCTCGTGAGAATTGGCCGGCGTTGGGCAGCCCTGGTCAGCGCCCAGTTCCGCGTGGAGCAGGGCCCTTTCTCGCTCGGGGCATGTCGCGGCCACCCGGAAAACGAGACGCGACGATGGGGCGCGGCCGGCAGCCGCGGCGCCGGGGAGTTTTCCCCGAGCAGAGTGCATAGAGGCGCCGTGGCCGGGCGTCCGCCTCCGCCGTGGCGGGCGGCCGGGGCGCCCCTGGAGGGGGCTGGCCTCTGTGGGGAAACGGACTGGTCTCTGACTCCGCGGCTAGGACGAAGCCGCGAAAGGTGCCGTTGTCGCCGGGACGGTCGGGGGACTCGTGGCGCGGGACTCAGGGTTCCCCATGGGGAGGCCCCCAGGCTCAGGCCCCTGGCAACGGAAGTCTGAGCAAGCAGGCCCGGGCCCGGACCCGGGCCCGGCTTTCGGGGCTGGCCCGGCCCCAGCTGCCGGCGCCAGGGAGGGGACCCCCGGAGGCTGAGGAGCGGGAGGCGTTGGCCGCCCCTGGGCCCGCCTCCCGGAGCTCCTCCCGGCGGTGCCGGAACGCGACGACCCGCGATCCCGGACAGGGCCCCGGGGGGGCCGCCCTGCGGCCCTGTGGTGCCCGAAGTGTGTTCGCCGGGCGTTTTCCGGCCAATTCTCACGAGCGTTCTGCCCAAATCGGGATCGATTTGGGCAGAACGCTCGTGAGAATTGGCCGGCGTTGGGCAGCCCTGGTCAGCGCCCAGTTCCGCGTGGAGCAGGGCCCTTTCTCGCTCGGGGCATGTCGCGGCCTCCCGGAAAACGAGCCGCGACGTTGGGGCGCGGCCGGCAGCCACGGCGCCGGGGAGTTTTCCCCGAGCAGAGTGAATGGAGCCGCCGTGGCCGGGCGTCCGCCTCCGCCGTGGCGGGCGGCCGGGGCGCCCCTGGAGGGGGCTGGCCTCTGTGGGGAAACGGACTGGTCTCTGACTCCGCGGCTAGGACGAAGCCGCGAAACGTGCCGTTGTCGCCGGGACGGTCGGGGGACTCGTGGCGCGGGACTCAGGGTTCCCCATGGGGAGGCCCCCAGGCTCAGGCCCCTGGCAACGGAAGGCTGAGCAAGCAGGCCCGGGCCCGGGCCCGTCTTTCGGGGCTGGCCCGGCCCCAGCTGCCGGCGCCAGGGAGGGGACCCCCGGAGGCTGAGGAGCGGGAGGCGTCGGACGCCCCGGGGCCCGCCTCCCGGAGCTCCTCCCGGCGGTGCCGGAACGCGACGACCCGCGATCCCGGACAGGGCCCCGGGGGGGCCGCCCTGCGGCCCTGTGGTGCCCGAAGTGTGTTCGCCGGGCGTTTTCCGGCCAATTCTCACGAGCGTTCTGCCCAAATCGGGATCGATTTGGGCAGAACGCTCGTGAGAATTGGCCGGCGTTGGGCAGCCCTGGTCAGCGCCCAGTTCCGCGTGGAGCAGGGCCCTTTCTCGCTCGGGGCATGTCGCGGCCACCCGGAAAACGAGCCGCGACGATGGGGCGCGGCCGGCAGCCGCGGCGCCGGGGAGTTTTCCCCGAGCAGAGTGCATGGAGGCGCCGTGGCCGGGCGTCCGCCTCCGCCGTGGCGGGCGGCCGGGGCGCCCCTGGAGGGGGCTGGCCTCTGTGGGGAAACGGACTGGTCTCGACTCCGCGGCTAGGACGAAGCCGCGAAAGGTGCCGTTGTCGCCGGGACGGTCGGGGGACTCGTGGCGCGGGACTCAGGGTTCCCCATGGGGAGGCCCCCAGGCTCAGGCCCCTGGCAACGGAAGGCTGAGCAAGCAGGACCGGGCCCGGGCCCGTCTTTCGGGGCTGGCCCGGCCCCAGCTGCCGGCGCCAGGGAGGGGACCCCGGGAGGCTGAGGAGCGGGAGGCGTCGGCCGCCCCAGGGCCCGCCTCCCGGAGCTCCTCCCGGCGGTACCGGAACGCGACGACCCGCGATCCCGGACAGGGCCCCGGGGGGGCCGCCCTGCGGCCCTGTGGTGCCCGAAGTGTGTTCGCCGGGCGTTTTCCGGCCAATTCTCACGAGCGTACTGCCCAATTCGGGATCGATTTGGGCAGAACGCTCGTGAGAATTGGCCGGCGTTGGGCAGCCCTGGTCAGCGCCCAGTTCCGCGTGGAGCAGGGCCCTTTCTCGCTCGGGGCATGTCGCGGCCACCCGGAAAACGAGCCGCGACGATGGGGCGCGGCCGGCAGCCGCGGCGCCGCAGAGTTTTCCCCCGAGCAGAGTGCATGGAGGCGCCGTGGCCGGGCGTCCGCCTCCGCCGTGGCGGGCGGCCGGGGCGCCCCTGGAGGGGGCTGGCCTCTGTGGGGAAACGGACTGGTCTCTGACTCGGCGGCTAGGACGAAGCCGCGAAAGGTGCCGTTGTCGCCGGGACGGTCGGGGGACTCGTGGCGCGGGACTCAGGGTTCCCCATGGGGAGGCCCCCAGGCTCAGGCCCCTGGCAACGGAAGGCTGAGCAAGAAGGCCCGGGCCCGGGCCCGGCTTTCGGGGCTGGCCCGGCCCCAGCTGCCGGCGCCAGGGAGGGGACCCCCGGAGGCTGAGGAGCGGGAGGCATCGGCCGCCCCGGGGCCCGCCTCCCGGAGCTCCTCGCGGCGGTGCCGGAACGCGACGACCCGCGATCCCGGACAGGGCCCCGGGGGGGCCGCCCTGCGGCCCTGTGGTGCCCGAAGTGTGTTCGCCGGGCGTTTTCCGGCCAATTCTCACGAGCGTTCTGCCCAAATAGGGATCGATTTGGGCAGAACGCTCGTGAGAATTGGCCGGCGTTGGGCAGCCCTGGTCAGCGCCCAGTTCCGCGTGGAGCAGGGCCCTTTCTCGCTCGGGGATGTCGCGGCCACCCGGAAAACGAGCCGCGACGATGGGGCGCGGCCGGCAGCCGCGGCGCCGCAGAGTTTTCCCCGAGCAGAGTGCATGGAGGCGCCGTGGCCGGGTGTCCGCCTCCGCCGTGGCGGGCGGCCGTGGCGCCCCTGGAGGGGGCTGGCCTCTGTGGGGAAACGGACTGGTCTCTGACTCGGCGGCTAGGACGAAGCCGCGAAAGGTGCCGTTGTCGCCGGGACGGTCGGGGGACTCGTGGCGCGGGACTCAGGGTTCCCCATGGGGAGGCCCCCAGGCTCAGGCCCCTGGAAACGGAAGGCTGAGCAAGCAGGCCCGGGCCCGGGCCCGGCTTTCGGGGCTGGCCCGGCCCCAGCTGCCGGCGCCAGGGAGGGGACCCCCGGAGGCTGAGGAGCGGGAGGCGTCGGCCTCCCCGGGGCCCGCCTCCCGGAGCTCCTCCCGGCGGTGCCGGAACGCGACGACCCGCGATCCCGGACAGGGCCCCGGGGTGGCCGCCCTGCGGCCCTGTGGTGCCCGAAGTGTGTTCGCCGGGCGTTTTCCGGCCAATTCTCACGAGCGTTCTGCCCAAATCGGGATCGATTTGGGCAGAACGCTCGTGAGAATTGGCCGGCGTTGGGCAGCCCTGGTCAGCGCCCAGTTCCGCGTGGAGCAGGGCCCTTTCTCGCTCGGGGCATGTCGCGGCCACCCGGAAAACGAGCCGCGACGATGGGGCGCGGCCGGCAGCCGCGGCGCCGGGGAGTTTTCCCCGAGCAGAGTGCATGGAGGCGCCGTGGCCGGGCGTCCGCCTCCGCCGTGGCGGTCGGCCGGGGCGCCCCTGGAGGGGGCTGGCCTCTGTGGGGAAACGGACTGGTCTCTGACTCCGCGGCTAGGACGAAGCCGCGAAAGGTGCCGTTGTCGCCGGGACGGTCGGGGGACTCGTGGCGCGGGACTCAGGGTTCCCCATGGGGAGGCCACCAGGCTCAGGCCCCTGGCAACGGAAAGCTGAGCAAGCAGGCCCGGGCCCGGGCACGGGCCCGGCTTTCGGGGCTGGCCCGGCCCCAGCTGCCGGCGCCAGGGAGGGGACCCCCGGAGGCTGAGGAGCGGGAGGCGTCGGCCGCCCCGGGGCCCGCCTCCCGGAGCTCCTCGCGGCGGTGCCGGAAGGCGACGACCCGCGATCCCGGACAGGGCCCCGGGGGGGCCGCCCTGCGGCCCTGTGGTGCCCGAAGTGTGTTCCCCGGGCGTTTTCCCGGCCAATTCTCACGAGCGTTCTGCCCAAATCGGGATCGATTTGGGCAGAACGCTCGTGAGAATTGGCCGGCGTTGGGCAGCCCTGGTCAGCGCCCAGTTCCGCGTGGAGCAGGGCCCTTTCTCGCTCGGGGATGTCGCGGCCACCCGGAAAACGAGCCGCGACGATGGGGCGCGGCCGGCAGCCGCGGCGCCGCAGAGTTTTCCCCGAGCAGAGTGCATGGAGGCGCCGTGGCCGGGCGTCCGCCTCCGCCGTGGCGGGCGGCCGGGGCGCCCCTGGAGGGGGCTGGCCTCTGTGGGAAACGGACTGGTCTCTGACTCGGCGGCTAGGACGAAGCCGCGAAAGGTGCCGTTGTCGCCGGGACGGTCGGGGGACTCGTGGCGCGGGACTCAGGGTTCCCCATGGGGAGGCCCCCAGGCTCAGGCCCCTGGCAACGGAAGGCTGAGCAAGCAGGCCCGGGCCCGGGCCCGGGTTTCGGGTCTGGCCCGGCCCCAGCTGCCGGCGCCAGGGAGGGGACCCCCGGAGGCTGAGGAGCGGGAGGCGTCGGCCGCCCCGGGGCCCGCCTCCCGGAGCTCCTCCCGGCGGTGCCGGAACGCGACGACCCGCGATCCCGGACAGGGCCCCGGGGGGGCCGCCCTGCGGCCCTGTGGTGCCCGAAGTGTGTTCGCCGGGCGTTTTCCGGCCAATTCTCACGAGCGTTCTGCCCAAATCGGGATCGATTTGGGCAGAACGCTCGTGAGAATTGCCCGGCGTTGGGCAGCCCTGGTCAGCGCCCAGTTCCGCGTGGAGCAGGGCCCTATCTCGCTCGGGGCATGCCGCGGCCACCCGGAAAACGAGCCGCGACGATGGGGCGCGGCCGGCAGCCGTGGCGCCGGGGAGTTTTCCCCGAGCAGAGTGCATGGAGGCGCCGTGGCCGGGCGTCCGCCTCCGCCGTGGCGGGCGGCCGGGGCGCCCCTGGAGGGGGCTGGCCTCTGTGGGGAAACGGACTGGTCTCTGACTCCGCGGCTAGGACGAAGCCGCGAAAGGTGCCGTTGTCGCCGGGACGGTCGGGGGACTCGTGGCGCGGGACTCAGGGTTCCCCCTGGGGAGGCCCCCAGGCTCAGGCCCCTGGAAACGGAAGGCTGAGCAAGCAGGCCCGGGCCCGGGCCCGGCTTTCGGGGCTGGCCCGGCCCCAGCTGCCGGCGCCAGGGAGGGGACCCCCGGAGGCTGAGGAGCGGGAGGCGTCGGCCTCCCCGGGGCCCGCCTCCCGGAGCTCCTCCCGGCGGTGCCGGAACGCGACGACCCGCGATCCCGGACAGGGCCCCGGGGTGGCCGCCCTGCGGCCCTGTGGTGCCCGAAGTGTGTTCGCCGGGCGTTTTCCGGCCAATTCTCACGAGCGTTCTGCCCAAATCGGGATCGATTTGGGCAGAACGCTCGTGAGAATTGGCCGGCGTTGGGCAGCCCTGGTCAGCGCCCAGTTCCGCGTGGAGCAGGGCCCTTTCTCGCTCGGGGCATGTCGCGGCCACCCGGAAAACGAGCCGCGACGATGGGGCGCGGCCGGCAGCCGCGGCGCCGGGGAGTTTTCCCCGAGCAGAGTGCATGGAGGCGCCGTGGCCGGGCGTCCGCCTCCGCCGTGGCGGTCGGCCGGGGCGCCCCTGGAGGGGGCTGGCCTCTGTGGGGAAACGGACTGGTCTCTGACTCCGCGGCTAGGACGAAGCCGCGAAAGGTGCCGTTGTCGCCGGGACGGTCGGGGGACTCGTGGCGCGGGACTCAGGGTTCCCCATGGGGAGGCCACCAGGCTCAGGCCCCTGGCAACGGAAAGCTGAGCAAGCAGGCCCGGGCCCGGGCACGGGCCCGGCTTTCGGGGCTGGCCCGGCCCCAGCTGCCGGCGCGAGGGAGGGGACCCCCGGAGGCTGAGGAGCGGGAGGCGTCGGCCGCCCCGGGGCCCGCCTCCCGGAGCTCCGCCCGGCGGTGCCGGAACGCGACGACCCGCGATCCCAGACAGGGCCCCGGGGGGGCCGCCCTGCGGCCCTGTGGTGCCCGAAGTGTGTTCGCCGGGCGTTTTCCGGCCAATTCTCACGAGCGTTCTGCCCAAATCGGGATCGATTTGGGCAGAACGCTCGTGAGAATTGGCCGGCATTGGGCAGCCCTGGTCAGCGCCCAGTTCCGCGTGGAGCAGGGCCCTTTCTCGCTCGGGGCATGTCGCGGCCACCCGGAAAACGAGCCGCGACGATGGGGCGCGCCCGGCAGCCGCGGCGCCGGGGAGTTTTCCCCGAGCAGAGTGCATGGAGGCGCCGTGGCCGGGCGTCCGCCTCCGCCGTGGCAGTCGGCCGGGGCGCCCCTGGAGGGGGCTGGCCTCTGTGGGGAAACGGACTGGTCTCTGACTCCGCGGCTAGGACGAAGCCGCGAAAGGTGCCGTTGTCGCCGGGACGGTCGGGGGACTCGTGGCGCGGGACTCAGGGTTCCCCCTGGGGAGGCCCCCAGGCTCAGGCCCCTGGCAACGGAAGCCTGAGCAAGCAGGCCCGGGCCCGGGCCAGGGCCCGGCTTTCGGGGCTGGCCCGGCCCCAGCTGCCGGCGCCAGGGAGGGGACCCCCGGAGGCTGAGGAGCGGGAGGCGTCGGCCGCCCCGGGGCCCTCCTCCCGGAGCTCCTCCCGGCGGTGCCGGAACGCGACGACCCGCGATCCCGGACAGGGCCCCGGGGGGGCCGCCCTGCGGCCCTGTGGTGCCCGAAGTGTGTTCGCCGGGCGTTTTCCGGCCAATTCTCACGAGCGTTCTGCCCAAATCGGGATCGATTTGGGCAGAACGCTCGTGAGAATTGGCCGGCGTTGGGCAGCCCTGGTCAGCGCCCAGTTCCGCGTGGAGCAGGGCCCTTTCTCGCTCGGGGATGTCGCGGCCACCCGGAAAACGAGCCGCGACGATGGGGCGCGGCCGGCAGCCGCGGCGCCGCAGAGTTTTCCCCGAGCAGAGTGCATGGAGGCGCCGTGGCCGGGCGTCCGCCTCCGCCGTGGCGGGCGGCCGGGGCGCCCCTGGAGGGGGCTGGCCTCTGTGGGGAAACGGACTGGTCTCTGACTCGGCGGCTAGGACGAAGCCGCGAAAGGTGCCGTTGTCGCCGGGACGGTCGGGGGACTCGTGGCGCGGGACTCAGGGTTCCCCATGGGGAGGCCCCCAGGCTCAGGCCCCTGGCAACGGAAGGCTGAGCAAGCAGGCCCGGGCCCGAGCCCGGCTTTCGGGGCTGGCCCGGCCCCAGCTGCCGGCGCCAGGGAGGGGACCCCCGGAGGCTGAGGAGCGGGAGGCGTCGGCCGCCCCGGGGCCCGCCTCCCGGAGCTCCTCCCGGCGGTGCCGGAACGCGACGACCCGCGATCCCGGACAGGGCCCCGGGGGGGCCGCCCTGCGGCCCTGTGGTGCCCGAAGTGTGTTCGCCGGGCGTTTTCCGGCCAATTCTCACGAGCGTTCTGCCCAAATCGGGATCGATTTGGGCAGAACGCTCGTGAGAATTGGCCGGCGTTGGGCAGCCCTGGTCAGCGCCCAGTTCCGCGTGGAGCAGGGCCCTTTCTCGCTCGGGGCATGTCGCGGCCACCCGGAAAACGAGCCGCGACGATGGGGCGCGGCCGGCAGCCGCGGCGCCGGGGAGTTTTCCCCGAGCAGAGTGCATGGAGGCGCCGTGGCCGGGCGTCCGCTTCCGCCGTGGCGGGCGGCCGGGGCGCCCCTGGAGGGGGCTGGCCTCTGTGGGGAAACGGAATGGTCTCTGACTCCGCGGCTAGGACGAAGCCGCGAAAGGTGCCGTTGTCGCCGGGACGGTCGGGGGACTCGTGGCGCAGGACTCAGGGTTCCCCATGGGGAGGCCCCCAGGCTCAGGCCCCTGGCAACGGAAGGCTGAGCAAGCAGGCCCGGGCCCGGGCCCGGCTTTCGGGGCTGGCCCGGCCCCAGCTGCCGGCGCCAGGGAGGGGACCCCCGGAGGCTGAGGAGCGGGAGGCGTCGGCCTCCCCGGGGCCCGCCTCCCGGAGCTCCTCCCGGCGGTGCCGGAACGCGACGACCCGCGATCCCGGACAGGGCCCCGGGGTGGCCGCCCTGCGGCCCTGTGGTGCCCGAAGTGTGTTCGCCGGGCGTTTTCCGGCCAATTCTCACGAGCGTTCTGCCCAAATCGGGATCGATTTGGGCAGAACGCTCGTGAGAATTGGCCGGCGTTGGGCAGCCCTGGTCAGCGCCCAGTTCCGCGTGGTGCAGGGCCCTTTCTCGCTCGGGGCATGTCGCGGCCACCCGGAAAACGAGCCGCGACGATGGGGCGCGGCCGGCAGCCACGGCGCCGGGGAGTATTCCCCGAGCAGAGTGCAGGGAGGCGCCGTGGCCGGGCGTCCGCTTCCGCCGTGGCGGGCGGCCGGGGCGCCCCTGGAGGGGGTTGGCCTCTGTGGGGAAACGGAATGGTCTCTGACTCCGCGGCTAGGACGAAGCCGCGAAAGGTGCCGTTGTCGCCGGGACTGTCGGGGGACTCGTCGCGCGGGACTCAGGGTTCCCCATGGGGAGGCCCCCAGGCTCAGGCCCCTGGCAACGGAAGGCTGAGCAAGCAGGCCCGGGCCCGGGCCCGGCTTTCGGGGCTGGCCCGGCCCCAGCTGCCGGCGCCAGGGAGGGGACCCCCGGAGCCTGAGGAGCGGGAGGCGTCGGCCGCCCCGGGGCCCGCCTCCCGGAGCTCCTCCCGGCGGTGCCGGAACGCGACGACCCGCGATCCCGGACAGGGCCCCGGGGGGGCCGCCCTGCGGCCCTGTGGTGCCCGAAGTGTGTTCGCCGGGCGTTTTCCGGCCAATTCTCACGAGCGTTCTGCCCAAATCGGGATCGATTTGGGCAGAACGCTCGTGAGAATTGGCCGGCGTTGGGCAGCCCTGGTCAGCGCCCAGTTCCGCGTGGAGCAGGGCCATTTCTCGCTCGGGTCATGTCGCGGCCACCCGGAAAACGACCCGCGACAATGGGGCGCGGCCGGCAGCCACGGCCCTGGGGAGTTTTCCCCGAGCAGAGTGCATGGAGGCGCCGTTGCCGGGCGTCTGCCTCCGCCGTGGCGGGCGGCCGGGGGCCCCTGGAGGGGGCTGGCCTCTGTGGGGAAACGGACTGGTCTCTGACTCCGCGGCTAGGACGAAGCCGCGAAAGGTACCGTTGTCGCCGGGACGGTCGGGGGACTCGTGGCGCGGGACTCAGGGTTCCCCATGGGGAGGCCCCCAGGCTCAGGACCCTGGCAACGGAAGGCTGAGCAAGCAGGCCCGGGCCCGGGCTCGGGCCCGGATTTCGGGGCTGTCCCGGCCCCAGCTGCCGGCGCCAGGGAGGGGACCCCCGGAGGCTGAGGAGCGGGAGGCGTCGGCCGCCCCGGGGCCCGCCTCCCGGAGCTCCTCCCGGCGGTGCCGGAACGCGACGACCCGCGATCCCGGACAGGGCCCCGGGGGGGCCGCCCTGCGGCCCTGTGGTGCCCGAAGTGTGCTCGCCGGGCGTTTTCCGGCCAATTCTCACGAGCGTTCTGCCCAAATCGGGATCGATTTGGGCAGAACGCTCGTGAGAATTGGCCGGCGTTGGGCAGCCCTGGTCAGCGCCCAGTTCCGCGTGGAGCAGGGCCCTTTCTCGCTCGGGGCATGCCGCGGCCACCCGGAAAACGAGCCGCGACGATGGGGCGCGGCCGGCAGCCGTGGCGCCGGGGAGTTTTCCCCGAGCAGAGTGCATGGAGGCGCCGTGGCCGGGCGTCCGCCTCCGCCGTGGCGGGCGGCCGGGGCACCCCTGGAGGGGGCTGGCCTCTGTGGGGAAACGGACTGGTCTCTGAATCCGCGGCTAGGACGAAGCCGCGAAAGGTGCCGTTGTCGCCGGGACGGTCGGGGGACTCGTGGCGCGGGACTCAGGGTTCCCCATGGGGAGGCCCCCAGGCTCAGGCCCCTGGCAACGGAAGGCTGAGCAAGCACGCCCGGGCCCGGGCCAGGGCCCGGCTTTCGGGGCTGGCCTGGCCCCAGCTGCCGGCGCCAGGGAGGGGACCCCCGGAGGCTGAGGAGCGGGAGGCGTCGGCCGCCCCGGGGCCCGCCTCCCGGAGCTCCTCCCGGCGGTGCCGAAACGCGACGACCCGCGATCCCGGACAGGGCCCCGGGGGGGCCGCCCTGCGGCCCTGTGGTGCCCGAAGTGTGTTCGCCGGGCGTTTTCCGGCCAATTCTCACGAGCGTTCTGCCCAAATCGGGATCGATTTGGGCAGAACACTCGTGAGAATTGGCCGGCGTTGGGCAGCCCTGGTCAGCGCCCAGTTCCGCGTGGAGCAGGGCCCTTTCTCGCTCGGGGCATGTCGCGGCCACCCGGAAAACGAGCCGCGACGATGGGGCGCGGCCGGCTGCCGCGGCGCCGGGGAGTTTTCCCCGAGCAGAGTGCATGGAGGCGCCGTGGCCGGGCGTCCGCCTCCGCCGTGGCGGTCGGCCCGGGCGCCCCTTGAGGGGGCTGGCCTCTGTGGGGAAACGGACTGGTCTCTGACTCCGCGGCTAGGACGAAGCCGCGAAACGTGCCGTTGTCGCCGGGACGGTCGGGGGACTCGTGGCGCGGGACTCAGGGTTCCCCATGGGGAGGCCCCCAGGCTCAGGCCCCTGGCAACGGAAGGCTGAGCAAGCAGGCCCGGGCCCGAGACCGGGCCCGGCTTTCGGGGCTGGCCCGGTCCCAGCTGCCGGCGCCAGGGAGGGAACCCCCGGAGGCTGAGGAGCGGGAGGCATCGGCCGCCCCGGGGCCCGCCTCCCGGAGCTCCTCCCGGCGGTGCCGGAACGCGACGACCCGCGATTCCGGACAGGGCCCCGGGGTGGCCGCCCTGCGGCCCTGTGGTGCCCGAAGTGTGTTCGCCGGGCGTTTTCAGGCCAATTCTCACGAGCGTTCTGCCCAAATCGGGATCGATTTGGGCAAAACGCTCGTGAGAATTGGCCGGCGATGGGCAGCCCTGGTCAGCGCCCAGTTCCGCGTGGAGCAGGGCCCTTTCTCGCTCGGGGCATGTCGCGGCCACCCGGAAAACGAGCCGCGACGATGGGGCGCGGCCGGCAGCCGCGGCGCCGGGGAGTTTTCCCCGAGCAGAGTGCATGGAGGCGCCGTGGCCGGGCGTCCGCCTCCGCCGTGGCAGTCGGCCCGGGCGCCCCTGGAGGGGGCTGGCCTCTGTGGGGAAACGGACTGGTCTCTGACTCCGCGGCTAGGATGAAGCCGCGAAACGTGCCGTTGTCGCCGGGACGGTCGGGGGACTCGTGGCGCGGGACTCAGGGTTCCCCATGGGGAGGCCCCCAGGCTCAGGCCCCTGGCAACGGAAGGCTGAGCAAACAGGCCCGGGCCCTAGCCCGGGCCCGTCTTTCGGGGCTGGCCCGGCCCCAGCTGCCGGCGCCAGGGAGGGGACCCCCGGAGGCTGAGGAGCGGGAGGCGTCGGCCGCCCCGGGGCCCGCCTCCCGGAGCTCCTCCCGGCGGTGCCGGAACGCGACGACCCGCGATCCCGGACAGGGCCCCGGGGGGGCTGCCCTGCGGCCCTGTGGTGCCCGAAGTGTGCTCGCCGGGCGTTTTCCGGCCAATTCTCACGAGCGTTCTGCCCAAATCGGGATCGATTTGGGCAGAACGCTCGTGAGAATTGGCCGGCGTTGGGCAGCCCTGGTCAGCGCCCAGTTCCGCGTGGAGCAGGGCCCTTTCTCGCTCGGGGCATGCCGCGGCCACCCGGAAAACGAGCCGCGACGATGGGGCGCGGCCGCAAGCCGCGGCGCCGGGGAGTTTTCCCCGAGCAGAGTGCATGGAGGCGCCGTGGCCGGGCGTCCGCCTCCGCCGTGGCGGGCGGCCGGGGCGCCCCTGGAGGGGGCTGGCCTCTGTGGGGAAACGGACTGGTCTCTGACTCCGCGGCTAGGACGAAGCCGCGAAAGGTGCCGTTGTCGCCGGGACGGTCGGGGGACTCGTGGCGCGGGACTCAGGGTTCCCCATGGGGAGGCCCCCAGGCTCAGGCCCCTGGCAACGGAAGGCTGAGCAAGCACGCCCGGGCCCGGGCCAGGGCCCGGCTTTCGGGGCTGGCCCGGCCCCAGCTGCCGGCGCCAGGGAGGGGACCCCCGGAGGCTGAGGAGCGGGAGGCGTCGGCCGCCCCGGGGCCCGCCTCCCGGAGCTCCTCCCGGCGAGCCGAAACGCGACGACCCGCGATCCCGGACAGGGCCCCGGGGGGGCCGCCCTGCGGCCCTGTGGTGCCCGAAGTGTGTTCGCCGGGCGTTTTCCGGCCAATTCTCACGAGCGTTCTGCCCAAATCGGGATCGATTTGGGCAGAACACTCGTGAGAATTGGCCGGCGTTGGGCAGCCCTGGTCAGCGCCCAGTTCCGCGTGGAGCAGGGCCCTTTCTCGCTCGGGGCATGTCGCGGCCACCCGGAAAACGAGCCGCGACGATGGGGCGCGGCCGGCTGCCGCGGCGCCGGGGAGTTTTCCCCGAGCAGAGTGCATGGAGGCGCCGTGGCCGGGCGTCCGCCTCCGCCGTGGCGGTCGGCCGGGGCGCCCCTTGAGGGGGCTGGCCTCTGTGGGGAAACGGACTGGTCTCTGACTCCGCGGCTAGGACGAAGAAGCGAAACGTGCCATTGTCGCCGGGACGGTCGGGGGACTCGTGGCGCGGGACTCAGGGTTCCCCATGGGGAGGCCCCCAGGCTCAGGCCCCTGGCAACGGAAGGCTGAGCAAGCAGGCCGGGGCCCGAGCCCGGGCCCGGCTTTCGGGGCTGGCCCGGTCCCAGCTGCCGGCGCCAGGGAGGGAACCCCCGGAGGCTGAGGAGCGGGAGGCATCGGCCGCCCCGGGGCCCGCCTCCCGGAGCTCCGCCCGGCGGTGCCGGAACGCGACGACCCGCGATTCCGGACAGGGCCCCGGGGTGGCCGCCCTGCGGCCCTGTGGTGCCCGAAGTGTGTTCGCCGGGCGTTTTCCGGCCAATTCTCACGAGCGTTCTGCCCAAATCGGGATCGATTTGGGCAAAACGCTCGTGAGAATTGGCCGGCGATGGGCAGCCCTGGTCAGCGCCCAGTTCCGCGTGGAGCAGGGCCCTTTCTCGCTCGGGGCATGTCGCGGCCACCCGGAAAACGAGCCGCGACGATGGGGCGCGGCCGGCAGCCGCGGCGCCGGGGAGTTTTCCCCGAGCAGAGTGCATGGAGGCGCCGTGGCCGGGCGTCCGCCTCCGCCGTGGCAGTCGGCCCGGGCGCCCCTGGAGGGGGCTGGCCTCTGTGGGGAAACGGACTGGTCTCTGACTCCGCGGCTAGGACGAAGCCGCGAAAGGTGCCGTTGTCGCCGGGACGGTCGGGGGACTCGTGGCGCGGGACTCAGGGTTCCCCATGGGGAGGCCCCCAGGCTCAGGCCCCTGGCAACGGAAGGCTGAGCAAGCAGGCCCGGGCCCTAGCTCGGGCCCGGCTTTCGGGGCTGGCCCGGCCCCAGCTGCCGGCGCCAGGGAGGGGACCCCCGGAGGCTGAGGAGCGGGAGGCGTCGGCCGCCCCGGGGCCCGCCTCCCGGAGCTCCTCCCGGCGGTGCCGGAACGCGACGACCCGCGATCCCGGACAGGGCCCCGGGGGGGGCCGCCCTGCGGCCCTATGGTGCCCGAAGTGTGTTCGCCGGGCGTTTTCCGGCCAATTCTCACGAGCGTTCTGCCCAAATCGGGATCGATTTGGGCAGAACGCTCGTGAGAATTGGCCGGCGTTGGGCAGCCCTGGTCAGCGCCCAGTTCCGCGTGGAGCAGGGCCATTTCTCGCTCGGGTCATGTCGCGGCCACCCGGAAAACGACCCGCGACAATGGGGCGCGGCCGGCAGCCACGGCCCTGGGGAGTTTTCCCCGAGCAGAGTACATGGAGGCGCCGTCGCCGGGCGTCCGCCTCCGCCGTGGCGGGCGGCCTGGGGCCCCTGGAGGGGGCTGGCCTCTGTGGGGAAACGGACTGGTCTCTGACTCCGCGGCTAGGACGAAGCCGCGAAAGGTACCGTTGTCGCCGGGACGGTCGGGGGACTCGTGGCGCGGGACACAGGGTTCCCAATGGGGAGGCCCCCAGGCTCAGGACCCTGGCAACGGAAGGCTGAGCAAGCAGGCCCGGGCCCGGGCTCGGGCCCGGATTTCGGGGCTGTCCCGGCCCCAGCTGCCGGCGCCAGGGAGGGGACCCCCGGAGGCTGAGGAGCGGGAGGCGTCGGCCGCCCCGGGGCCCGCCTCCCGGAGCTCCTCCCGGCGGTGCCGGAACGCGACGACCCGCGATCCCGGACAGGGCCCCGGGGGGGCCGCCCTGCGGCCCTGTGGTGCCCGAAGTGTGCTCGCCGGGCGTTTTCCGGCCAATTCTCACGAGCGTTCTGCCCAAATCGGGATCGATTTGGGCAGAACGCTCGTGAGAATTGGCCGGCGTTGGGCAGCCCTGGTCAGCGCCCAGTTTCGCGTGGAGCAGGGCCCTTTCTCGCTCGGGGCATGCCGCGGCCACCCGGAAAACGAGCCGCGACGATGGGGCGCGGCCGCAAGCCGCGGCGCCGGGGAGTTTTCCCCGAGCAGAGTGCATGGAGGCGCCGTGGCCGGGCGTCCGCCTCCGCCGTGGCGGTCGGCCGGGGCGCCCCTTGAGGGGGCTGGCCTCTGTGGGGAAACGGACTGGTCTCTGACTCCGCGGCTAGGACGAAGCCGCGAAACGTGCCATTGTCGCCGGGACGGTCGGGGGACTCGTGGCGCGGGACTCAGGGTTCCCCATGGGGAGGCCCCCAGGCTCAGGCCCCTGGCAACGGAAGGCTGAGCAAGCAGGCCCGGGCCCGAGCCCGGGCCCGGCTTTCGGGGCTGGCCCGGTCCCAGCTGCCGGCGCCAGGGAGGGAACCCCCGGAGGCTGAGGAGCGGGAGGCATCGGCCGCCCCGGGGCCCGCCTCCCGGAGCTCCGCCCGGCGGTGCCGGAACGCGACGACCCGCGATTCCGGACAGGGCCCCGGGGTGGCCGCCCTGCGGCCCTGTGGTGCCCGAAGTGTGTTCGCCGGGCGTTTTCCGGCCAATTCTCACGAGCGTTCTGCCCAAATCGGGATCGATTTGGGCAAAACGCTCGTGAGAATTGGCCGGCGATGGGCAGCCCTGGTCAGCGCCCAGTTCCGCGTGGAGCAGGGCCCTTTCTCGCTCGGGGCATGTCGCGGCCACCCGGAAAACGAGCCGCGACGATGGGGCGCGGCCGGCAGCCGCGGCGCCGGGGAGTTTTCCCCGAGCAGAGTGCATGGAGGCGCCGTGGCCGGGCGTCCGCCTCCGCCGTGGCAGTCGGCCCGGGCGCCCCTGGAGGGGGCTGGCCTCTGTGGGGAAACGGACTGGTCTCTGACTCCGCGGCTAGGACGAAGCCGCGAAAGGTGCCGTTGTCGCCGGGACGGTCGGGGGACTCGTGGCGCGGGACTCAGGGTTCCCCATGGGGAGGACCCCAGGCTCAGGCCCCTGGCAACGGAAGGCTGAGCAAGCAGGCCCGGGCCCTAGCCCGGGCCCGGCTTTCGGGGCTGGCCCGGCCCCAGCTGCCGGCGCCAGGGAGGGGACCCCCGGAGGCTGAGGAGCGGGAGGCGTCGGCCGCCCCGGGGCCCGCCTCCCGGAGCTCTTCCCGGCGGTGCCGGAACGCGACGACCCGCGATCCCGGACAGGGCCCCGGGGGGGCCGCCCTGCGGCCCTGTGGTGCCCGAAGTGTGTTCGCCGGGCGTTTTCCGGCCAATTCTCACGAGCGTTCTGCCCAAATCGGGATCGATTTGGGCAGAACGCTCGTGAGAATTAGCCGGCGTTGGGCAGCCCTGGTCAGCGCCCAGTTCCGCGTGGAGCAGGGCCCTTTCTCGCTTGGGGCATGGCGCGGCCACCCGGAAAACGAGCCGCGACGATGGGGCGCGGCCGCAAGCCGCGGCGCCGGGGAGTTTTCCCCGAGCAGAGTGCATGGAGGCGCCGTGGCCGGGCGTCCACCTCCGCCGTGGCGGGCGGCCGGGGCGCCCCTGGAGGGGGCTGGCCTCTGTGGGGAAACGGACTGGTCTCTGACTCCGCGGCTAGGACGAAGCCGCGAATGGTGCCGTTGTCGCCGGGACGGTCGGGGGACTCGTGGCGCGGGACTCAGGGTTCCCCATGGGGAGGCCCCCAGGCTCAGGCCCCTGGCAACGGAAGGCTGAGCAAGCACGCCCGGGCCCGGGCCAGGGCCCGGCTTTCGGGGCTGGCCCGGCCCCAGCTGCCGGCGCCAGGGAGGGGACCCCCGGAGGCTGAGGAGCGGGAGGCGTCGGCCGCCCCGGGGCCCGCCTCCCGGAGCTCCTCCCGGCGGTGCCGAAACGCGACGACCCGCGATCCCGGACAGGGCCCCGGGGGGGCCGCCCTGCGGCCCTGTGGTGCCTCAAGTGTGTTCGCCGGGCGTTTTCCGGCCAATTCTCACGAGCGTTCTGCCCAAATCGGGATCGATTTGGGCAGAACACTCGTGAGAATTGGCCGGCGTTGGGCAGCCCTGGTCAGCGCCCAGTTCCGCGTGGAGCAGGGCCCTTTCTCGCTCGGGGCATGTCGCGTCACCCGGAAAACGAGCCGCGACGATGGGGCGCGGCCGGCTGCCGCGGCGCCGGGGAGTTTTCCCCGAGCAGAGTGCATGGAGGCGCCGTGGCCGGGCGTCCGCCTCCGCCGTGGCGGTCGGCCGGGGCGCCCCTTGAGGGGGCTGGCCTCTGTGGGGAAACGGACTGGTCTCTGACTCCGCGGCTAGGACGAAGCCGCGAAACGTGCCGTTGTCGCCGGGACGGTCGGGGGACTCGTGGCGCGGGACTCAGGGTTCCCCATGGGGAGGCCCCCAGGCTCAGGCCCCTGGCAACGGAAGGCTGAGCAAGCAGGCCCGGGCCCGAGCCCGGGCCCGGCTTTTGGGGCTGGCCCGGTCCCAGCTGCCGGCGCCAGGGAGGGAACCCCCGGAGGCTGAGGAGCGGGAGGCATCGGCCGCCCCGGGGCCCGCCTCCCGGAGCTCCGCCCGGCGGTGCCGGAACGCGACGACCCGCGATTCCGGACAGGGCCCCGGGGTGGCCGCCCTGCGGCCCTGTGGTGCCCGAAGTGTGTTCGCCGGGCGTTTTCCGGCCAATTCTCACGAGCGTTCTGCCCAAATCGGGATCGATTTGGGCAAAACGCTCGTGAGAATTGGCCGGCGATGGGCAGCCCTGGTCAGCGCCCAGTTCCGCGTGGAGCAGGGCCCTTTCTAGCTCGGGGCATGTCGCAGCCACCCGGAAAACGAGCCGCGACGATGGGGCGCGGCCGGCAGCCGCGGCGCCGGGGAGTTTTCCCCGAGCAGAGTGCATGGAGGCGCCGTGGCCGGGCGTCCGCCTCCGCCGTGGCAGTCGGCCCGGGCGCCCCTGGAGGGGGCTGGCCTCTGTGGGGAAACGGACTGGTCTCTGACTCCGCGGCTAGGACGAAGCCGCGAAAGGTGCCGTTGTCGCCGGGACGGTCGGGGGACTCGTGGCGCGGGACTCAGGGTTCCCCATGGGGAGGACCCCAGGCTCAGGCCCCTGGCAACGGAAGGCTGAGGAAGCAGGCCCGGGCCCTAGACCGGGCCCGGCTTTCGGGGCTGGCCCGGCCCCAGCTGCCGGCGCCAGGGAGGGGACCCCCGGAGGCTGAGGAGCGGGAGGCGTCGGCCGCCCCGGGGCCCGCCTCCCGGAGCTCCGCCCGGCGGTGCCGGAACGCGACGACCCGCGATTCCGGACAGGGCCCCGGGGTGGCCGCCCTGCGGCCCTGTGGTGCCCGAAGTGTGTTCGCCGGGCGTTTTCCGGCCAATTCTCACGAGCGTTCTGCCCAAATCGGGATCGATTTGGGCAAAACGCTCGTGAGAATTGGCCGGCGATGGGCAGCCCTGGTCAGCGCCCAGTTCCGCGTGGAGCAGGGCCCTTTCTCGCTCGGGGCATGTCGCGGCCACCCGGAAAACGAGCCGCGACGATGGGGCGCGGCCGGCAGCCGCGGCGCCGGGGAGTTTTCCCCGAGCAGAGTGCATGGAGGCGCCGTGGCCGGGCGTCCGCCTCCGCCGTGGCAGTCGGCCCGGGCGCCCCTGGAGGGGGCTGGCCTCTGTGGGGAAACGGACTGGTCTCTGACTCCGCGGCTAGGACGAAGCCGCGAAAGGTGCCGTTGTCGCCGGGACGGTCGGGGGACTCGTGGCGCGGGACTCAGGGTTCCCCATGGGGAGGCCCCCAGGCTCAGGCCCCTGGCAACGGAAGGCTGAGCAAGCAGGCCCGGGCCCTAGCCCGGGCCCGGCTTTCGGGGCTGGCCCGGCCCCAGCTGCCGGCGCCAGGGAGGGGACCCCCGGAGGCTGAGGAGCGGGAGGCGTCGGCCGCCCCGGGGCCCGCCTCCCGGAGCTCCTCCCGGCGGTGCCGGAACGCGACGACCCGCGATCCCGGACAGGGCCCCGGGGGGGCCGCCCTGCGGCCCTGTGGTGCCCGAAGTGTGCTCGCCGGGCGTTTTCCTGCCAATTCTCACGAGCGTTCTGCCCAAATCGGGATCGATTTGGGCAGAACGCTCGTGAGAATTGGCCGGCGTTGGGCAGCCCTGGTCAGCGCCCAGTTCCGCGTGGAGCAGGGCCCTTTCTCGCTCGGGGCATGGCGCGGCCACCCGGAAAACGAGCCGCGACGATGGGGCGCGGCCGCAAGCCGCGGCGCCGGGGAGTTTTCCCCGAGCAGAGTGCATGGAGGCGCCGTGGCCGGGCGTCCGCCTCCGCCGTGGCGGGCGGCCGGGGCGCCCCTGGAGGGGGCTGGCCTCTGTGGGGAAACGGACTGGTCTCTGACTCCGCGGCTAGGACGAAGCCGCGAATGGTGCCGTTGTCGCCGGGACGGTCGGGGGACTCGTGGCGCGGGACTCAGGGTTCCCCATGGGGAGGCCCCCAGGCTCAGGCCCCTGGCAACGGAAGGCTGAGCAAGCACGCCCGGGCCGGGCCAGGGCCCGGCTTTCGGGGCTGGCCCGGCCCCAGCTGCCGGCGCCAGGGAGGGGACCCCCGGAGGCTGAGGAGCGGGAGGCGTCGGCCGCCCCGGGGCCCGCCTCCCGGAGCTCCTCCCGGCGGTGCCGAAACGCGACGACCCGCGATCCCGGACAGGGCCCCGGGGGGGCCGCCCTGCGGCCCTGTGGTGCCCGAAGTGTGTTCGCCGGGCGTTTTCCGGCCAATTCTCACGAGCGTTCTGCCCAAATCGGGATCGATTTGGGCAGAACACTCGTGAGAATTGGCCGGCGTTGGGCAGCCCTGGTCAGCGCCCAGTTCCGCGTGGAGCAGGGCCCTTTCTCGCTCGGGGCATGTCGCGGCCACCCGGAAAACGAGCCGCGACGATGGGGCGCGGCCGGCTGCCGCGGCGCCGGGGAGTTTTCCCCGAGCAGAGTGCATGGAGGCGCCGTGGCCGGGCGTCCGCCTCCGCCGTGGCGGTCGGCCGGGGCGCCCCTTGAGGGGGCTGGCCTCTGTGGGGAAACGGACTGGTCTCTGACTCCGCGGCTAGGACGAAGCCGCGAAACGTGCCGTTGTCGCCGGGACGGTCGGGGGACTCGTGGCGCGGGACTCAGGGTTCCCCATGGGGAGGCCCCCAGGCTCAGGCCCCTGGCAACGGAAGGCTGAGCAAGCAGGCCCGGGCCCGAGCCCGGGCCCGGCTTTTGGGGCTGGCCCGGTCCCAGCTGCCGGCGCCAGGGAGGGAACCCCCGGAGGCTGAGGAGCGGGAGGCATCGGCCGCCCCGGGGCCCGCCTCCCGGAGCTCCGCCCGGCGGTGCCGGAACGCGACGACCCGCGATTCCGGACAGGGCCCCGGGGTGGCCGCCCTGCGGCCCTGTGGTGCCCGAAGTGTGTTCGCCGGGCGTTTTCCGGCCAATTCTCACGAGCGTTCTGCCCAAATCGGGATCGATTTGGGCAAAACGCTCGTGAGAATTGGCCGGCGATGGGCAGCCCTGGTCAGCGCCCAGTTCCGCGTGGAGCAGGGCCCTTTCTCGCTCGGGGCATGTCGCAGCCACCCGGAAAACGAGCCGCGACGATGGGGCGCGGCCGGCAGCCGCGGCGCCGGGGAGTTTTCCCCGAGCAGAGTGCATGGAGGCGCCGTGGCCGGGCGTCCGCCTCCGCCGTGGCAGTCGGCCCGGGCGCCCCTGGAGGGGGCTGGCCTCTGTGGGGAAACGGACTGGTCTCTGACTCCGCGGCTAGGACGAAGCCGCGAAAGGTGCCGTTGTCGCCGGGACGGTCGGGGGACTCGTGGCGCGGGACTCAGGGTTCCCCATGGGGAGGACCCCAGGCTCAGGCCCCTGGCAACGGAAGGCTGAGGAAGCAGGCCCGGACCCTAGACCGGGCCCGGCTTTCGGGGCTGGCCCGGCCCCAGCTGCCGGCGCCAGGGAGGGGACCCCCGGAGGCTGAGGAGCGGGAGGCGTCGGCCGCCCCGGGGCCCGCCTCCCGGAGCTCCTCCCGGCGGTGCCGGAACGCGACGACCCGCGATCCCGGACAGGGCCCCGGGGGGGCCGCCCTGCGGCCCTGTGGTGCCCGAAGTGTGTTCGCCGGGCGTTTTCCGGCCAATTCTCACGAGCGTTCTGCCCAAATCGGGATCGATTTGGGCAGAACGCTCGTGAGAATTGGCCGGCGTTGGGCAGCCCTGGTCAGCGCCCAGTTCCGCGTGGAGCAGGGCCCTTTCTCGCTCGGGGCATGCCGCGGCCACCCGGAAAACGAGCCGCGACGATGGGGCGCGGCCGCAAGCCGCGGCGCCGGGGAGTTTTCCCCGAGCAGAGTGCATGGAGGCGCCGTGGCCGGGCGTCCGCCTCCGCCGTGGCGGGCGGCCGGGGCGCCCCTGGAGGGGGCTGGCCTCTGTGGGGAAACGGACTGGTCTCTGACTCCGAGGCTAGGACGAAGCCGTGAAAGGTGCCGTTGTCGCCGGGAGGGTCGGGGGACTCGTGGCGCGGGACTCAGGGTTCCCCATGGGGAGGCCCCCAGGCTCAGGCCACTGGCAACGGAAGGCTGAGCAAGCAGACCCGGGCCCGGGCCCGGCTTTCGGGGCTGGCCCGGCCCCAGCTGCCGGCGCCAGGGAGGGGACCCCCGGAGGCTGAGGAGCGGGAGGCGTCGGCCGCCCCGGGGCCCGCCTCCCGGAGCTCCTCCCGGCGGTGCCGGAACGCGACGACACGCGATCCCGGACAGGGCCCCGGGGTGACCGCCCTGCGGCCCTGTGGTGCCCGAAGTGTGTTCGCCGGGCGTTTTCCGGCCAATTCTCACGAGCGTTCTGCCCAAATCGGGATCGATTTGGGCAGAACGCTCGTGAGAATTGGCCGGCGTTGGGCAGCCATGGTCAGCGCCCAGTTCCGCGTGGAGCAGGGCCATTTCTCGCTCGGGTCATGTCGCGGCCACCCGGAAAACGACCCGCGACGATGGGGCGCGGCCGGCAGCCACGGCCCTGGGGAGTTTTCCCCGAGCAGAGTGCATGGAGGCGCCGTTGCCGGGCGTCCGCCTCCGCCGTGGCGGGCGGCCGGGGGCCCCTGGAGGGGGCTGGCCTCTGTGGGGAAACGGACTGGTCTCTGACTCCGCGGCTAGGACGAAGCCGCGAAAGGTGCCGTTGTCGCCGGGACGGTCGGGGGACTCGTGGCGCGGGACTCAGGGTTCCCCATGGGGAGGCCCCCAGGCTCAGGCCCCTGGCAACGGAAGGCTGAGCAAGCAGACCCGGGCCCGGGCCCGGCTTTCGGGGCTGGCCCGGCCCCAGCTGCCGGCGCCAGGGAGGGGACCCCCGGAGGCTGAGGAGCGGGAGGCGTCGGCCGCCCCGGGGCCCGCCTCCCGGAGCTCCTCCCGGCGGTGCCGGAACGCGACGACACGCGATCCCGGACAGGGCCCTGGGGGGGCCGCCCTGCGGCCCTGTGGTGCCCGAAGTGTGTTCGCCGGGGGTTTTCCGGCCAATTCTCACGAGCGTTCTGCCCAAATCAGGATCGATTTGGGCAGAACGCTCGTGAGAATTGGCCGGCGTTGGGCAGCCCTGGTCAGCGCCCAGTTCCGCGTGGAGCAGGGCCCTTTCTCGCTCGGGGCATGTCGCAGCCACCCGGAAAACGAGCCGCGACGATGGGGCGCGGCCGGCAGCCGCGGCGCCGGGGAGTTTTCCCCGAGCAGAGTGCATGGAGGCGCCGTGGCCGGGCGTCCGCCTCCGCCGTGGCGGGCGGCCGTGGCGCCCCTGGAGGGGGCTGGCCTCTGTGGGGAAACGGACTGGTCTCTGACTCCGCGGCTAGGACGAAGCCGCGAAAGGTGCCGTTGTCGCCGGGACGGTCGGGGGACTCGTGGCGCGGGTCTCAGGGTTCCCCATGGGGATGCCCCCAGGCTCAGGCCCCTGGCAACGGAAGGCTGAGCAAGCAGGCCCGGGCCCGAGCCCGGGCCCGGCTTTCGGGGCTGGCCCGGCCCCAGCTGCCGGCGCCAGGGAGGGGACCCCCGGAGGCTGAGGAGCGGGAGGCGTCGGCCGCCCCGGGGCCCGCCTCCCGGAGCTCCTCCCGGCGGTGCCAGAACGCGACGACCCGCGATCCCGGACAGGGCCCCGGGGGGGCCGCCCTGCGGCCCTGTGGTGCCCGAAGTGTGTTCGCCGGGCGTTTTCCGGCCAATTCTCACGAGCGTTCTGCCCAAATCAGGATCGATTTGGGCAGACCGCTCGTGAGAATTGGCCGGCGTTGGGCAGCCCTGGTCAGCGCCCAGATCCGCGTGGAGCAGGGCCTTTTCTCGCTCGGGGCATGTCGCGGCCACCCGGAAAACGAGCCGCGACGATGGGGCGCGGCCGGCAGCCGCGGCGCCGGGGAGTTTTCCCCGAGCAGAGTGCATGGAGGCGCCGTGGCCGGGCGTCCGCCTCCGCCGTGGCGGGCGGCCGGGGCGCCCATGGAGGGGGCTGGCCTCTGTGGGGAAACGGACTGGTCTCTGACTCCGCGGCTAAGACGAAGCCGCGAAAGGTGCCGTTGTCGCCGGGACGGTCGGGGGACTCGTGGCGCGGGACTCAGGGTTCCCCATGGGGAGGCCCCCAGGCTCAGGCCCCTGGCAACGGAAGGCTGAGCAAGCAGGCCCGGGCCCGGGCCCGGGCCCGGCTTTCGGGGCTGGCCCGGCCCCAGCTGCCGGCGCCAGGGATGGGACCCCCGGAGGCTGAGGAGCGGGAGGCGTCGGCCTCCCCGGGGCCCGCCTCCCGGAGCTCCTCCCGGCGGTGCCGGAACGCGACGACCCGCGATCCCGGACAGGGCCCCGGGGGGGCCGCCCTGCGGCCCTGTGGTGCCCGAAGTGTGTTCGCCAGGCGTTTTCCGGCCAATTCTCACGAGCGTTCTGCCCAAATCGGGATCGATTTGGGCAGAACGCTCGTGAGAATTGGCCGGCGTTGGGCAGCCCTGGTCAGCGCCCAGTTCCGCGTGGAGCAGGGCCCTTTCTCGCTCGGGGCATGTCGCGGCCACCCGGAAAACGAGCCGCGACGATGGGGCGCGGCCGGCAGCCGCGGCGCCGGGGAGTTTTCCCCGAGCAGAGTGCATGGAGGCGCCGTGGCCGGGCGTCCGCCTCCGCCGTGGCAGTCGGCCGGGGCGCCCCTGGAGGGGGCTGGCCTCTGTGGGGAAACGGACTGGTCTCTGACTCCGCGGCTAGGACGAAGCCGCGAAAGGTGCCGTTGTCGCCGGGACGGTTGGGGGACACGTGGCGCGGGACTCAGGGTTCCCCATGGGGAGGCCCCCAGGCTCAGGCCCCTGGCAACGGAAGGCTGAGCAAGCAGGCCCGGGCCCGGGCCCGGCTTTCGGGGCTGGCCCGGCCCCAGCTGACGGCGCCAGGGAGGGGACCCCCGGAGGCTGAGGAGCGGGAGCCGTCGGCCTCCCCGGGGCCCGCCTCCCGGAGCTCCTCCCGGCGGTGCCGGAACGCGACGACCCGCGATCCCGGACAGGGCCCCGGGGGGGCCGCCCTGCGGCCCTGTGGTGCCCGAAGTGTGTTCGCCGGGCGTTTTCCGGCCAATTCTCACGAGCGTTCTGCCCAAATCGGGATCGATTTGGGCAGAACGCTCGTGAGAATTGGCCGGCGTTGGGCAGCCCTGGTCAGCGCCCAGTTCCGCGTGGAGCAGGGCCCTTTCTCGCTCGGGGCATGTCGCGGCCACCCGGAAAACGAGCCGCGACGATGGGGCGCGGCCGGCAGCCGCGGCGCCGGGGAGTTTTCCCCGAGCATAGTGCATGGAGGCGCCGTGGCCGGGCGTCCGCCTCCGCCGTGGCGGGCGGCCGGGGCGCCCCTGGAGGGGGCTGGCCTCTGTGGGGAAACGGACTGGTCTCGACTCCGCGGCTAGGACGAAGCCGCGAAAGGTGCCGTTGTCGCCGGGACGGTCGGGGGACTCGTGGCGCGGGACTCAGGGTTCCCCATGGGGAGGCCCCCAGGCTCAGGCCCCTGGCAACGGAAGACTGAGCAAGCAGGACCGGGCCCGGGCCCGTCTTTCGGGGCTGGCCCGGCCCCAGCTGCCGGTGCCAGGGAGGGGACCCCCGGAGGCTGAGGAGCGGGAGGCGTCGGCCGCCCCGGGGCCCGCCTCCCGGAGCTCCTCCCGGCGGTACCGGAACGCGACGACCCGCGATCCCGGACAGGGCCCCGGGGGGGCCGCCCTGCGGCCCTGTGGTGCCCGAAGTGTGTTCGCCGGGCGTTTTCCGGCCAATTCTCACGAGCGTACTGCCCAAATCGGGATCGATTTGGGCAGAACGCTCGTGAGAATTGGCCGGCGTTGGGCAGCCCTGGTCAGCGCCCAGTTCCGCGTGGAGCAGGGCCCTTTCTCGCTCGGGGCATGTCGCGGCCACCCGGAAAACGAGCCGCAACGATGGGGCGCGGCCGGCAGCCGCGGCGCCGCAGAGTTTTCCCCGAGCAGAGTGCATGGAGGCGCCGTGGCCGGGCGTCCGCCTCCGCCGTGGCGGGCGGCCGGGGCGCCCCTGGAGGGGGCTGGCCTCTGTGGGGAAACGGACTGGTCTCTGACTCGGCGGCTAGGACGAAGCCGCGAAAGGTGCCGTTGTCGCCGGGACGGTCGGGGGACTCGTGGCACGGGACTCAGGGTTCCCCATGGGGAGGCCCCCAGGCTCAGGCCCCTGGCAACGGAAGGCTGAGCAAGAAGGCCCGGGCCCGGGCCCGGCTTTCGGGGCTGGCCCGGCCCCAGCTGCCGGCGCCAGGGAGGGGACCCCCGGAGGCTGAGGAGCGGGAGGCGTCGGCCGCCCCGGGGCCCGCCTCCCGGAGCTCCTCGCGGCGGTGCCGGAACGCGACGACCCGCGATCCCGGACAGGGCCCCGGGGGGGCCGCCCTGCGGCCCTGTGGTGCCCGAAGTGTGTTCGCCGGGCGTTTTCCGGCCAATTCTCACGAGCGTTCTGCCCAAATCGGGATCGATTTGGGCAGAACGCTCGTGAGAATTGGCCGGCGTTGGGCAGCCCTGGTCAGCGCCCAGTTCCGCGTGGAGCAGGGCCCTTTCTCGCTCGGGGATGTCGCGGCCACCCGGAAAACGAGCCGCGACGATGGGGCGCGGCCGGCAGCCGCGGCGCCGCAGAGTTTTCCCCGAGCAGAGTGCATGGAGGCGCCGTGGCCGGGCGTCCGCCTCCGCCGTGGCGGGCGGCCGGGGCGCCCCTGGAGGGGGCTGGCCTCTGTGGGGAAACGGACTGGTCTCTGACTCGGCGGCTAGGACGAAGCCGCGAAAGGTGCCGTTGTCGCCGGGACGGTCGGGGGACTCGTGGCGCGGGACTCAGGGTTCCCCATGGGGAGGCCCCCAGGCTCAGGCCCCTGGCAACGGAAGGCTGAGCAAGCAGGCCCGGGCCCGGGCCCGGCTTTCGGGGCTGGCCCGGCCCCAGCTGCCGGCGCCAGGGAGGGTACCCCCGGAGGCTGAGGAGCGGGAGGCGTCGGCCGCCCCGGGGCCCGCCTCCCGGAGCTCCTCCCGGCGGTGCCGGAACGCGACGACCCGCGATCCCGGACAGGGCCCCGGGGGGGCCGCCCTGCGGCCCTGTGGTGCCCGAAGTGTGTTCGCCGGGCGTTTTCCGGCCAATTCTCACGAGCGTTCTGCCCAAATCGGGATCGATTTGGGCAGAACGCTCGTGAGAATTGGCCGGCGTTGGGCAGCCCTGGTCAGCGCCCAGTTCCGCGTGGAGCAGGGCCCTTTCTCGCTCGGGGCATGCCGCGGCCACCCGGAAAACGAGCCGCGACGATGGGGCGCGGCCGGCAGCCGTGGCGCCGGGGAGTTTTCCCCGAGCAGAGTGCATGGAGGCGCCGTGGCCGGGCGTCCGCCTCCGCCGTGGCGGGCGGCCGGGGCGCCCCTGGAGGGGGCGGGCCTCTGTGGGGAAACGGACTGGTCTCTGACTCCGCGGCTAGGACGAAGCCGCGAAAGGTGCCGTTGTCGCCGGGACGGTCGGGGGACTCGTGGCGCGGGACTCAGGGTTCCCCCTGGGGAGGCCCCCAGGCTCAGGCCCCTGGAAACGGAAGGCTGAGCAAGCAGGCCCGGGCCCGGGCCCGGCCTTCGGGGCTGGCCCGGCCCCAGCTGCCGGCGCCAGGGAGGGGACCCCCGGAGGCTGAGGAGCGGGAGGCGTCGGCCTCCCCGGGGCCCGCCTCCCGGAGCTCCTCCCGGCGGTGCCGGAACGCGACGACCCGCGATCCCGGACAGGGCCCCGGGGTGGCCGCCCTGCGGCCCTGTGGTGCCCGAAGTGTGTTCGCAGGGCGTTTTCCGGCCAATTCTCACGAGCGTTCTGCCCAAATCGGGATCGATTTGGGCAGAACGCTCGTGAGAATTGGCCGGCGTTGGGCAGCCCTGGTCAGCGCCCAGTTCCGCGTGGAGCAGGGCCCTTTCTCGCTCGGGGCATGTCGCGGCCACCCGGAAAACGAGCCGCGACGATGGGGCGCGGCCGGCAGCCGCGGCGCCGGGGAGTTTTCCCCGAGCAGAGTGCATGGAGGCGCCGTGGCCGGGCGTCCGCCTCCGCCGTGGCAGTCGGCCGGGGCGCCCCTGGAGGGGGCTGGCCTCTGTGGGGAAACGGACTGGTCTCTGACTCCGCGGCTAGGACGAAGCCGCGAAAGGTGCCGTTGTCGCCGGGACGGTCGGGGGACTCGTGGCGCGGGACTCAGGGTTCCCCCTGGGGAGGCCCCCAGGCTCAGGCCCCTGGCAACGGAGCCTGAGCAAGCAGGCCCGGGCCCGGGCCAGGGCCCGGCTTTCGGGGCTGGCCCGGCCCCAGCTGCCGGCGCCAGGGAGGGGACCCCCGGAGGCTGAGGAGCGGGAGGCGTCGGCCGCCCCGGGGCCCGCCTTCCGGAGCTCCTCCCGGCGGTGCCGAAACGCGACGACCCGCGATCCCGGACAGGGCCCCGGGGGGGCCGCCCTGCGGCCCTGTGGTGCCCGAAGTGTGTTCGCCGGGCATTTTCCGGCCAATTCTCACGAGCGTTCTGCCCAAATCGGGATCGATTTGGGCAGAACGCTCGTGAGAATTGGCCGGCGTTGGGCAGCCCTGGTCAGCGCCCAGTTCCGCGTGGAGCAGGGCCCTTTCTCGCTCGGGGATGTCGCGGCCACCCGGAAAACGAGCCGCGACGATGGGGCGCGGCCGGCAGCCGCGGCGCCGGGGAGTTTTCCCCGAGCAGAGTGCATGGAGGCGCCGTGGCCGGGCGTCCGCCTCCGCCGTGGCGGTCGGCCTGGGCGCCCCTGGAGGGGGCTGGCCTCTGTGGGGAAACGGACTGGTCTCTGACTCGGCGGCTAGGACGAAGCCGCGAAAGGTGCCGTTGTCGCCGGGACGGTCGGGGGACTCGTGGAGCGGGACTCAGGGTTCCCCATGGGGAGGCCCCCAGGCTCAGGCCCCTGGCAACGGAAGGCTGAGCAAGCAGGCCCGGGCCCGGGCCCGGCTTTCGGGGCTGGCCCGGCCCCAGCTGCCGGCGCCAGGGAGGGGACCCCCGGAGGCTGAGGAGCGGGAGGCGTCGGCCGCCCCGGGGCCCGCCTCCCGGAGCTCCTCCCGGCGGTGCAGGAACGCGACGACCCGCGATCCCGGACAGGGCCCCGGGGGGGCCGCCCTGCGGCCCTGTGGTGCCCGAAGTGTGTTCGCAGGGCGTTTTCCGGCCAATTCTCACGAGCGTTCTGCCCAAATCGGGATCGATTTGGGCAGAACGCTCGTGAGAATTGGCCGGCGTTGGGCAGCCCTGGTCAGCGCCCAGTTCCGCGTGGAGCAGGGCCCTTTCTCGCTCGGGGCATGTCGCGGCCACCCGGAAAACGAGCCGCGACGATGGGGCGCGGCCGGCAGCCGCGGCGCCGGGGAGTTTTCCCCGAGCAGAGTGCATGGAGGCGCCGTGGCCGGGCGTCCGCCTCCGCCGTGGCGGTCGGCCGGGGCGCCCCTGGAGGGGGCTGGCCTCTGTGGGGAAACGGACTGGTCTCTGACTCCGCGGCTAGGACGAAGCCGCGAAAGGTGCCGTTGTCGCCGGGACGGTCGGGGGACTCGTGGCGCGGGACTCAGGGTTCCCCATGGGGAGGCCACCAGGCTCAGGCCCCTGGCAACGGAAAGCTGAGCAAGCAGGCCCGGGCCCGGGCACGGGCCCGGCTTTCGGGGCTGGCCCGGCCCCAACTGCCGGCGCCAGGGAGGGGACCCCCGGAGGCTGAGGAGCGGGAGGCGTCGGCCGCTCCGGGGCCCGCCTCCCGGAGCTCCGCCCGGCGGTGCCGGAACGCGACGACCCGCGATCCCGGACAGGGCCCCGGGGGGGGCCGCCCTGCGGCCCTGTGGTGCCCGAAGTGTGTTCGCCGGGCGTTTTCCGGCCAATACTCACGAGCGTTCTGCCCAAATCGGGATCGATTTGGGCAGAACGCTCGTGAGAATTGGCCGGCGTTGGGCAGCCCTGGTCAGCGCCCAGTTCCGCGTGGAGCAGGGCCCTTTCTCGCTCGGGGATGTCGCGGCCACCCGGAAAACGAGCCGCGACGATGGGGCGCGGCCGGCAGCCGCGGCGCCGCAGAGTTTTCCCCGAGCAGAGTGCATGGAGGCGCCGTGGCCGGGCGTCCGCCTCCGCCGTGGCGGTCGGCCGGGGCGCCCCTGGAGGGGGCTGGCCTCTGTGGGGAAACGGACTGGTCTCTGACTCGGCGGCTAGGACGAAGCCGCGAAAGGTGCCGTTGTCGCCGGGACGGTCGGGGGACTCGTGGCGCGGGACTCAGGGTTCCCCATGGGGAGGCCACCAGGCTCAGGCCCCTCGCAACGGAAGGCTGAGCAAGCAGGCCCGGGCCCGGGCACGGGCCCGGCTTTCGGGGCTGGCCCGGCCCCAGCTGCCGGCGCCAGGGAGGGGACCCCCGGAGGCTGAGGAGCGGGAGGCGTCGGCCGCCCCGGGGACCGCCTCCCGGAGCTCCGCCCGGCGGTGCCGGAACGCGACGACCCGCGATCCCGGACAGGGCCCCGGGGGGGCCGCCCTGCGGCCCTGTGGTGCCCGAAGTGTGTTCGCCGGGCGTTTTCCGGCCAATTCTCACGAGCGTTCTGCCCAAATCGGGATCGATTTGGGCAGAACGCTCGTGAGAATTGGCCGGCGTTGGGCAGCCCTGGTCAGCGCCCAGTTCCGCATGGAGCTGGGCCCTTTCTCGCTCGGGGCATGTCGCGGCCACCCGGAAAACGAGCCGCGACGATGGGGCGCGGCCGGCAGCCGCGGCGCCGGGGAGTTTTCCCCGAGCAGAGTGCATGGAGGCGCCGTGGCCGGGCGTCCGCCTCCGCCGTGGCAGTCGGCCGGGGCGCCCCTGGAGGGGGCTGGCCTCTGTGGGGAAACGGACTGGTCTCTGACTCCGCGGCTAGGACGAAGCCGCGAAAGGTGCCGTTGTCGCCGGGACGGTCGGGGGACTCGTGGCGCGGGACTCAGGGTTCCCCCTGGGGAGGCCCCCAGGCTCAGGCCCCTGGCAACGGAAGCCTGAGCAAGCAGGCCCGGCTTTCGGGGCTGGCCCGGCCCCAGCTGCCGGCGCCAGGGAGGGGACCCCCGGAGGCTGAGGAGCGGGAGGCGTCGGCCGCCCCGGGGCCCGCCTCCCGGAGCTCCTCCCGGCGGTGCCGAAACGCGACGACCCGCGATCCCGGACAGGGCCCCGGGCGGGCCGCCCTGCGGCCCTGTGGTGCCCGAAGTGTGTTCGCCGGGCGTTTTCCGGCCAATTCTCACGAGCGTTCTGCCCAAATCGGGATCGATTTGGGCAGAACGCTCGTGAGAATTGGCCGGCGTTGGGCAGCCCTGGTCAGCGCCCAGTTCCGCGTGGAGCAGGGCCCTTTCTCGCTCGGGGCATGTCGCGGCCACCCGGAAAACGAGCCGCGACGATGGGGCGCGGCCGGCAGCCACGGCGCCGGGGAGTTTTCCCCGAGCAGAGTGCATGGAGGCGCCGTGGCCGGGCGTCCGCTTCCGCCGTGGCGGGCGGCCGGGGCGCCCCTGGAGGGGGCTGGCCTCTGTGGGGAAACGGAATGGTCTCTGACTCCGCGGCTAGGACGAAGCCGCGTAAGGTGCCGTTGTCGCCGGGACGGTCGGGGGACTCGTGGCGCAGGACTCAGGGTTCCCCATGGGGAGGCCCCCAGGCTCAGGCCCCTGGCAACGGAAGGCTGAGCAAGCAGGCCCGGGCCCGGTCCCGGTTTCGGGGCTGGCCCGGCCCCAGCTGCCGGCGCCAGGGAGGGGACCCCCGGAGGCTGAGGATGGGGAGGCGTCGGCCTCCCCGGGGCCCGCCTCCCGGAGCTCCTCCCGGCGGTGCCGGAACGCGACGACCCGCGATCCCGGACAGGGCCCCGGGGTGGCCGCCCTGCGGCCCTGTGGTGCCCGAAGTGTGTTCGCCGGGCGTTTTCCGGCCAATTCTCACGAGCGTTCTGCCCAAATCGGGATCGATTTGGGCAGAACGCTCGTGAGAATTGGCCGGCGTTGGGCAGCCCTGGTCAGCGCCCAGTTCCGCGTGGAGCAGGGCCCTTTCTCGCTCGGGGCATGTCGCGGCCACCCGGAAAACGAGCCGCGACGATGGGGCGCGGCCGGCAGCCACGGCGCCGGGGAGTTTTCCCCGAGCAGAGTGCATGGAGGCGCCGTGGCCGGGCGTCCGCTTCCGCCGTGGCGGGCGGCCGGGGCGCCCCTGGAGGGGGCTGGCCTCTGTGGGGAAACGGAATGGTCTCTGACTCCGCGGCTAGGACGAAGCCGCGAAAGGTGCCGTTGTCGCCGGGACGGTCGGGGGACTCGTGGCGCAGGACTCAGGGTTCCCCATGGGGAGGCCCCCAGGCTCAGGCCCCTGGCAACGGAAGGCTGAGCAAGCAGGCCCGGGACCGGGCCCGGCTTTCGGGGCTGGCCCGGCCCCAGCTGCCGGCGCCAGGGAGGGGACCCCCGGAGGCTGAGGAGCGGGAGGCGTCGGCCTCCCCGGGGCCCGCCTCCCGGAGCTCCTCCCGGCGGTGCCGGAACGCGACGACCCGCGATCCCGGACAGGGCCCCGGGGTGGCCGCTTTACGGCCCTGTGGTGCCCGAAGTGTGTTCGCCGGGCGTTTTCCGGCCAATTCTCACGAGCGTTCTGCCCAAATCGGGATCGATTTGGGCAGAACGCTCGTGAGAATTGGCCGGCGTTGGAAAGCCCTGGTCAGCGCCCAGTTCCGCGTGGAGCAGGGCCCTTTCTCGCTCGGGGCATGTCGCGGCCACCCGGAAAACGAGCCGCGACGATGGGGCGCGGCCGGCAGCCACGGCGCCGGGGAGTTTTCCCCGAGCAGAGTGCATGGAGGCGCCGTGGCCGGGCGTCCGCTTCCGCCGTGGCGGGCGGCCGGGGCGCCCCTGGAGGGGGCTGGCCTCTGTGGGGAAACGGAATGGTCTCTGACTCCGCGGCTAGGACGAAGCCGCGAAAGGTGCCGTTGTCGCCGGGACGGTCGGGGGACTCGTCGCGCGGGACTCAGGGTTCCCCCTGGGGAGGCCCCCAGGCTCAGGCCCCTGGCAACGGAAGGCTGAGCAAGCAGGCCCGGGCCCGGGCCCGGCTTTCGGGGCTGGCCCGGCCCCAGCTGCCGGCGCCAGGGAGGGGACCCCCGGAGGCTGAGGAGCGGGAGGCGTCGGCCTCCCCGGGGCCCGCCTCCCGGAGCTCCTCCCGGCGGTGCCGGAACGCGACGACCCGCGATCCCGGACAGGGCCCCGGGGGGGCCGCCCTGCGGCCCTGTGGTGCCCGAAGTGTGTTCGCCGGGCGTTTTCCGGCCAATTCTCACGAGCGTTCTGCCCAAATCGGGATCGATTTGGGCAGAACGCTCGTGAGAATTGGCCGGCGTTGGGCAGCCCTGGTCAGCGCCCAGTTCCGCGTGGAGCAGGGCCCTTTCTCGCTCGGGGCATGTCGCGGCCACCCGGAAAACGAGCCGCGACGATGGGGCGCGGCCGGCAGCCGCGGCGCCGGGGAGTTTTCCCCGAGCAGAGTGGATGGAGGCGCCGTGGCCGGGCGTCCGCTTCCGCCGTGGCGGGCGGCCGGGGCGCGCCTGGAGGGGGCTGGCCTCTGTGGGGAAACGGAATGGTCTCTGACTCCGCGGCTAGGACGAAGCCGCGAAAGGTGCCGTTGTCGCCGGGACGGTCGGGGGACTCGTGGCGCAGGACTCAGGGTTCCCCATGGGGAGGCCCCCAGGCTCAGGCCCCTGGCAACGGAAGGCTGAGCAAGCAGGCCCGGGCCCGGGCCCGGCTTTCGGGGCTGGCCCGGCCCCAGCTGCCGGCGCCAGGGAGGGGACCCCCGGAGGCTGAGGAGCGGGAGGCGTCGGCCTCCCCGGGGCCCGCCTCCCGGAGCTCCTCCCGGCGGTGCCGGAACGCGACGACCCGCGATCCCGGACAGGGCCCCGGGGTGGCCGCCCTGCGGCCCTGTGGTGCCCGAAGTGTTTTCGCCGGGCGTTTTCCGGCCAATTCTCACGAGCGTTCTGCCCAAATCGGGATCGATTTGGGCAGAACGCTCGTGAGAATTGGCCGGCGTTGGGCAGCCCTGGTCAGCGCCCAGTTCCGCGTGGAGCAGGGCCCTTTCTCGCTCGGGGCATGTCGCGGCCACCCGGAAAACGAGCCGCGACGATGGGGCGCGGCCGGCAGCCACGGCGCCGGGGAGTTTTCCCCGAGCAGAGTGCATGGAGGCGCCGTGGCCGGGCGTCCGCTTCCGCCGTGGCGGGCGGCCGGGGCGCCCCTGGAGGGGGCTGGCCTCTGTGGGGAAACGGAATGGTCTCTGACTCCGCGGCTAGGACGAAGCCGCGAAAGGTGCCGTTGTCGCCGGGACGGTCGGGGGACTCGTCGCGCGGGACTCAGGGTTCCCCATGGGGAGGCCCCCAGGCTCAGGCCCCTGGCAACGGAAGGCTGAGCAAGCAGGCCCGGGCCCGGGCCCGGCTTTCGGGGATGGCCCGGCCCCAGTTGCCGGCGCCAGGGAGGGGACCCCCGGAGGCTGAGGAGCGGGAGGCTTCGGCCTCCCCGGGGCCCGCCTCCCGGAGCTCCTCCCGGTGGTGCCGGAACGCGACGACCCGCGATCCCGGACAGGGCCCCGGGATGGCCGCCCTGCGGCCCTGTGGTGCCCGAAGTGTGTTCGCCGGGCGTTTTCCGGCCAATTCTCACGAGCGTTCTGCCCAAATCGGGATCGATTTGCGCAGAACGCTCGTGAGAATTGGCCGGCGTTGGGCAGCCCTGGTCAGCGCCCAGTTCCGCGTGGAGCAGGGCCCTTTCTCGCTCGGGGCATGTCGCGGCCACCCGGAAAACGAGCCGCGACGATGGGGCGCGGCCGGCAGCCGCGGCGCCGGGGAGTTTTCCCCGAGCAGAGTGCATGGAGGCGCCGTGGTCGGGCGTCCGCCTCCGCCGTGGCGGTCGGCCGGGGCGCCCCTGGAGGGGGCTGGCCTCTGTGGGGAAACGGACTGGTCTCTGACTCGGCGGCTAGGACGAAGCCGCGAAAGGTGCCGTTGTCGCCGGGACGGTCGGGGGACTCGTGGCGCGGGACTCAGGGTTCCCCATGGGGAGGCCCCCAGGCTCAGGCCCCTGGCAACGGAAGGCTGAGCAAGCAGGCCCGGGCCCGGGCACGGGCCCGGCTTTCGGGGCTGGCCCGGCCCCAGCTGCCGGCGCCAGGGAGGGGACCCCCGGAGGCTGAGGAGCGGGAGGCGTCGGCCGCCCCGGGGCCCGCCTCCCGGAGCTCCTCCCGGCGGTGCCGGAACGCGACGACCCGCGATCCCGGACAGGGCCCCGGGATGGCCGCCCTGCGGCCCTGTGGTGCCCGAAGTGTGTTCGCCGGGCGTTTTCCGGCCAATTCTCACGAGCGTTCTGCCCAAATCGGGATCGATTTGGGCAGAACGCTCGTGAGAATTGGCCGGCGTTGGGCAGCCCTGGTCAGCGCCATGTTCCGCGTGGAGCAGGGCCCTTTCTCGCTCGGGGCATGTCGCGGCCACCCGGAAAACGAGCCGCGAAGATGGGGCGCGGCCGGCCGCCCCGGCGCCGGGGAGTTTTCCCCGAGCAGAGTGCATGGAGGCGCCGTGGCCGGGCGTCCGCCTCCGCCGTGGCGGGCGGCCGGGGCGCCCCTGGAGGGGGCTGGCCTCTGTGGGGAAACGGACTGGTCTCTGACTCCGCGGCTAGGACGAAGCCGCGAAAGGTGCCGTTGTCGCCGGGACGGTCGGGGGACTCGTGGCGCGGGACTCAGGGTTCCCCATTGGGAGGCCCCCAGGCTCAGGCCCCTGGCAACGGAAGGCTGAGCAAGCAGGTCCGGGCCCGGGCACGGGCCCGGCTTTCGGGGCTGGCCCGGCCCCAGCTGCCGGCGCCAGGGAGGGGACACCCGGAGGCTGAGGAGCGGGAGGCGTCGGCCGCCCCGGGGCCCGCCTCCCGGAGCTCCTCCCGGCGGTGCCGGAACGCGACGACCCGCGATCCCGGACAGGGCCCCGGGGGGGCCGCCCTGCGGCCCTGTGGTGCTCGAAGTGTGTTCGCCGGGCGTTTTCCGGCCAATTCTCACGAGCGTTCTGCCCAAATCAGGATCGATTTGGGCAGAACGCTCGTGAGAATTGGCCGGCGTTGGGCAGCCCTGGTCAGCGCCCAGTTCCGCGTGGAGCAGGGCCCTTTCTCGCTCGGGGCATGTCGCGGCCACCCGGAAAACGAGCCGCGACGATGGGGCGCGGCCGGCAGCCGCGGCGCCGGGGAGTTTTCCCCGAGCAGAGTGCATGGAGGCGCCGTGGCCGGGCGTCCGCCTCCGCCGTGGCAGTCGGCCGGGGCGCCCCTGGAGGGGGCTGGCCTCTGTGGGGAAACGGATGGTCTCTGACTCCGCGGCTAGGACGAAGCCGCGAAAGGTGCCGTTGTCGCCGGGACGGTCGGGGGACTCGTGGCGCGGGACTCAGGGTTCCCCCTGGGGAGGCCCCCAGGCTCAGGCCCCTGGCAACGGAAGGCTGAGCAAGCAGGCCCGGGCCCGGGCCAGGGCCCGGCTCTCGGGGCTGGCCCGGCCCCAGCTGCCGGCGCCAGGGAGGGGACCCCCGGAGGCTGAGGAGCGGGAGGCGTCGGCCGCCCCGGGGCCCGCCTACCGGAGCTCCTCCCGGCTGTGCCGAAACGCGACGACCCGCGATCCCGGACAGGGCCCCGGGCGGGCCGCCCTGCGGCCCTGTGGTGCCCGAAGTGTGTTCGCCGGGCGTTTTCCGGCCAATTCTCACGAGCGTTCTGCCCAAATCGGGATCGATTTGGGCAGAACGCTCGTGAGAATTGGCCGGCGTTGGGCAGCCCTGGTCAGCGCCCAGTTCCGCGTGGAGCAGGGCCCTTTCTCGCTCGGGGCATGTCGCGGCCACCCGGAAAACGAGCCGCGACGATGGGGCGCGGCCGGCAGCCACGGCGCCGGGGAGTTTTCCCCGAGCAGAGTGCATGGAGGCGCCGTGGCCGGGCGTCCGCTTCCGCCGTGGCGGGCGGCCGGGGCGCCCCTGGAGGGGGCTGGCCTCTGTGGGGAAACGGAATGGTCTCTGACTCCGCGGCTAGGACGAAGCCGCGAAAGGTGCCGTTGTCGCCGGGACGGTCGGGGGACTCGTGGCGCGGGACTCAGGGTTCCCCATGGGGAGGCCCCCAGGCTCAGGCCCCTGGCAACGGAAGGCTGAGCAAGCAGGCCCGGGCCCGGGCCCGGCTTTCGGGGCTGGCCCGGCCCCAGCTGCCGGCGCCAGGGAGGGGACCCCCGGAGGCTGAGGAGCGGGAGGCGTCGGCCTCCCCGGGGCCCGCCTCCCGGAGCTCCTCCCGGCGGTGCCGGAACGCGACGACCCGCGATCCCGGACAGGGCCCCGGGGTGGCCGCCCTACGGCCCTGTGGTGCCTGAAGTGTGTTCGCCGGGCGTTTTCCGGCCAATTCTCACGAGCGTTCTGCCCAAATCGGGATCGATTTGGGCAGAACGCTCGTGAGAATTGGCCGGCGTTGGGCAGCCCTGGTCAGCGCCCAGTTCCGCGTGGAGCAGGGCCCTTTCTCGCTCGGGGCATGTCGCGGCCACCCGGAAAACGAGCCGCGACGATGGGGCGCGGCCGGCAGCCACGGCGCCGGGGAGTTTTCCCCGAGCAGAGTGCATGGAGGCGCCGTGGCCGGGCGTCCGCTTCCGCCGTGGCGGGCGGCCGGGGCGCCCCTGGAGGGGGCTGGCCTCTGTGGGGAAACGGACTGGTCTCTGACTCCGCGGCTAGGACGAAGCCGCGAAAGGTGCCGTTGTCGCCGGGACGGTCGGGGGACTCGTGGCGCGGGACTCAGGGTTCCCCATGGGGAGGCCCCCAGGCTCAGGCCCCTGGCAACGGAAGGCTGAGCAAGCAGGCCCGGGCCCGGGCCCGGCTTTCGGGGCTGGCCCGGCCCCAGCTGCCGGCGCCAGGGAGGGGACCCCCGGAGGCTGAGGAGCGGGAGGCGTCGGCCGCCCCGGGGCCCGCCTCCCGGAGCTCCTCCCGGCGGTGCCGGAACGCGACGACCCGCGATCCCGGACAGGGCCCAGGGGGGGCCGCCCTGCGGCCCTGTGGTGCCCGAAGTGTGTTCGCCGGGCGTTTTCCGGCCAATTCTCACGAGCGTTCTGCCCAAATCGGGATCGATTTGGGCAGAACGCTCGTGAGAATTGGCCGGCGTTGGGCAGCCCTGGTCAGCGCCCAGTTCCGCGTGGAGCAGGGCCCTTTCTCGCTCGGGGCATGTCGCGGCCACCCGGAAAACGAGCCGCGACGATGGGTCGCGGCCGGCAGCCACGGCGCCGGGGATTTTTCCCCGAGCAGAGTGCATGGAGGCGCCGTGGCCGAGCGTCCGCCTCCGCCGTAGCGGGCGGGCCGGGGCGCCCCTGGAGGGGGCTGGCCTCTGTGGGGAAACGGACTGGTCTCTGACTCCGCGGCTAGGACGAAGCCGCGAAAGGTGCCGTTGTCGCCGGGACGGTCGGGGGACTCGTGGCGCGGGACTCAGGGTTCCCCATGGGGAGGCCCCCAGGCTCAGGCCCCTGGCAACGGAAGGCTGAGCAAGCAGGCCCGGGCCCGGGCCCGGCTTTCGGGGCTGGCCCGGCCCCAGCTGCCGGCGCCAGGGAGGGGACCCCCGGAGGCTGAGGAGCGGGAGGCGTCGGCCTCCCCGGGGCCCGCCTCCCGGAGCTCCTCCCGGCGGTGCCGGAACGCGACGACCCGCGATCCCGGACAGGGCCCCGGGATGGCCGCCCTGCGGCCCTGTGGTGCCCGAAGTGTGTTCGCCGGGCGTTTTCCGGCCAATTCTCACGAGCGTTCTGCCCAAATCGGGATCGATTTGGGCAAAACGCTCGTGAGAATTGGCCGGCGTTGGGCAGCCCTGGTCAGCGCCCAGTTCCGCGTGGAGCAGGGCCCTTTCTCGCTCGGGGCATGTCGCGGCCACCCGGAAAACGAGCCGCGACGATGGGGCGCGGCCGGCAGCCGCGGCGCCGGGGAGTTTTCCCCGAGCAGAGTGCATGGAGGCGCCGTGGCCGGGCGTCCGCCTCCGCCGTGGCGGTCGGCCGGGGCGCCCCTGGAGGGGGCTGGCCTCTGTGGGGAAACGGACTGATCTCTGACTCCGCGGCTAGGACGAAACCGCGAAAGGTGCCGTTGTCGCCGGGACGGTCGGGGGACTCGTGGCGCGGGACTCAGGGTTCCCCATTGGGAGGCCCCCAGGCTCAGGCCCCTGGCAACGGAAGGCTGAGCAAGCAGGCCCGGGCCCGGGCACGGGCCCGGCTTTCGGGGCTGGCCCGGCCCCAGCTGCCGGCGCCAGGGAGGGGACCCCCGGAGGCTGAGGAGCGGGAGGCGTCGGCCGCCCCGGGGCCCGCATCCCGGAGCTCCTCCCGGCGGTGCCGGAACGCGACGACCCGCGATCCCGGACAGGGCCCCGGGGGGGCGGCCCGGCGGCCCTGTGGTGCCCGAAGCGTGTTCGCCGGGCGTTTTCCGGCCAATTCTCACGAGCGTTCTGCCCAAATCGGGATCGATTTGGGCAGAACGCTCGTGAGAATTGGCCGGCGTTGGGCAGCCCTGGTCAGCGCCCAGTTCCGCGTGGAGCAGGGCCCTTTCTCGCTCGGGGCATGCCGCGGCCACCCGGAAAACGAGCCGCGACGATGGGGCGCGGCCGGCAGCCGTGGCGCCGGGGAGTTTTCCCCGAGCAGAGTGCATGGAGGCGCCGTGGCCGGGCGTCCGCCTCCGCCGTGGCGGGCGGCCGGGGCGCCCCTGGAGGGGGCTGGCCTCTGTGGGGAAACGGACTGGTCTCTGAATCCGCGGCTAGGACGAAGCCGCGAAAGGTGCCGTTGTCGCCGGGACGGTCGGGGGACTCGTGGCACGGGACTCAGGGTTCCCCATGGGTAGGCCCCCAGGCTCAGGCCCCTGGCAACGGAAGGCTGAGCAAGCAGGCCCGGGCCCGGGCCAGGGCCCGGCTTTCGGGGCTGGCCCGGCCCCAGCTGCCGGCGCCAGGGAGGGGAACCCCGGAGGCTGAGGAGCGGGAGGCGTCGGCCGCCCCGGGGCCCGCCTCCCGGAGCTCCTCCCGGCGGTGCCGAAACGCGACGACCCGCGATCCCGGACAGGGCCCCGGGGGGCCGCCCTGCGGCCCTGTGGTGCCCGAAGTGTGTTCGCCGGGCGTTTTCCGGCCAATTCTCACGAGCGTTCTGCCCAAATCGGGATCGATTTGGGCAGAACGCTCGTGAGAATTGGCCGGCGTTGGGCAGCCCTGGTCAGCGCCCAGTTCCGCGTGGAGCAGGGCCCTTTCTCGCTCGGGGCATGTCGCGGCCACCCGAAAAACGAGCCGCGACGATGGGGCGCGGCCGGCAGCCACGGCGCCGGGGAGTTTTCCCCGAGCAGAGTGCATGGAGGCGCCGTGGCCGGGCGTCCGCCTCCGCCGTGGCGGGCGGCCGGGGCGCCCCTGGAGGGGGCTGGCCTCTGTGGGGAAACGGACTGGTCTCTGACTCCGCGGCTAGGACGAAGCCGCGAAAGGTGCCGTTGTCGCCGGGACGGTCGGGGGACTCGTGGCGCGGGACTCAGGGTTCCCCATGGGGAGGCCCCCAGGCTCAGGCCCCTGGCAACGGAAGGCTGAGCAAGCAGGCCCGGGCCCGGGCCCGGCTTTCGGGGCTGGCCCGGCCCCAGCTGCCGGCGCCAGGGAGGGGACCCCCGGAGGCTGAGGAGCGGGAGGCGTCGGCCTCCCCGTGGCCCGCCTCCCGGAGCTCCTCCCGGCGGTGCCGGAACGCGACGACCCGCGATCCCGGACAGGGCCCCGGGGTGGCCGCCCTGCGGCCCTGTGGTGCCCGAAGTGTGTTCGCCGGGCGTTTTCCGGCCAATTCTCACGAGCGTTCTACCCAAATCGGGATCGATTTGGGCAGAACGCTCGTGAGAATTGGCCGGCGTTGGGCAGCCCTGGTCAGCGCCCAGTTCCGCGTGGAGCAGGGCCCTTTCTCGCTCGGGGCATGTCGCGGCCACCCGGAAAACGAGCCGCGACGATGGGGCGCGGCCGGCAGCCGCGGCGCCGGGGAGTTTTCCCCGAGCAGAGTGGATGGAGGCGCCGTGGCCGGGCGTCCGCCTCCGCCGTGGCGGTCGGCCGGGGCGCCCCTGGAGGGGGCTGGCCTCTGTGGGGAAACGGACTGGTCTCTGACTCCGCGGCTAGGACGAAGCCGCGAAAGGTGCCGTTGTCGCCGGGACGGTCGGGGGACTCGTGGCGCGGGACTCAGGGTTCCCCATGGGGAGGCCCCCAGGCTCAGGCCCCTGGCAACGGAAGGCTGAGCAAGCAGGCCCGGGCCCGAGCCCGGGCCCGGCTTTCGGGGCTGGCCCGGCCCCAGCTGCCGGCGCCAGGGAGGGGAACCCCGGAGGCTGAGGAGCGGGAGGCGTCGGCCTCCCCGGGGCCCGCCTCCCGGAGCTCCTCCCGGCGGTGCCGGAACGCGACGACCCGCGATCCCGGACAGGGCCCCGGGATGGCCGCCCTGCGGCCCTGTGGTGCCCGAAGTGTGTTCGCCGGGCGTTTTCCGGCCAATTCTCACGAGCGTTCTGCCCAAATCGGGATCGATTTGGGCAAAACGCTCGTGAGAATTGGCCGGCGTTTGGCAGCCCTGGTCAGCGCCCAGTTCCGCGTGGAGCAGGGCCCTTTCTCGCTCGGGGCATGTCGCGGCCACCCGGAAAACGAGCCGCGACGATGGGGCGCGGCCGGCAGCCGCGGCGCCGGGGAGTTTTCCCCGAGCAGAGTGCATGGAGGCGCCGTGGCCGGGCGTCCGCCTCTGCCGTGGCGGTCGGCCGGGGCGCCCCTGGAGGGGGCTGGCCTCTGTGGGGAAACGGATTGATCTCTGACTCCGCGGCTAGGACGAAGCCGCGAAAGGTGCCGTTGTCGCCGGGACGGTCGGGGGACTCGTGGCGCGGGACTCAGGGTTCCCCATTGGGAGGCCCCCAGGCTCAGGCCCCTGGCAACGGAAGGCTGAGCAAGCAGGCCCGGGCCCGGGCACGGGCCCGGCTTTCGGGGCTGGCCCGGCCCCAGCTGCCGGCGCCAGGGAGGGGACCCCCGGAGGCTGAGGAGCGGGAGGCGTCGGCCGCCCCGGGGCCCGCCTCCCGGAGCTCCTCCCGGCGGTGCCGGAACGCGACGACCCGCGATCCCGGACAGGGCCCCGGGGGGGCGGCCCGGCGGCCCTGTGATGCCCGAAGCGTGTTCACCGGGCGTTTTCCGGCCAATTTTCACGAGCGTTCTGCCCAAATCGGGATCGATTTGGGCAGAACGCTCGTGAGAATTGGCCGGCGTTGGGCAGCCCTGGTCAGCGCCCAGTTCCGCGTGGAGCAGGGCCCTTTCTCGCTCGGGGCATGTCGCGGCCACCCGGAAAACGAGCCGCGACGATGGGGCGCGGCCGGCAGCCACGGCGCCGGGGAGTTTTCCCCGAGCAGAGTGCATGGAGGCGCCGTGGCCGGGCGTCCGCCTCCGCCGTGGCGGGCGGCCGGGGCGCCCCTGGAGGGGGCTGGCCTCTGTGGGGAAACGGACTGGTCTCTGACTCCTCGGCTAGGACGAAGCCGCGAAAGGTGCCGTTGTCGCCGGGACGGTCGGGGGACTCGTGGCGCGGGACTCAGGGTTCCCCATGGGGAGGCCCCCAGGCTCAGGCCCCTGGCAACTGAAGGCTGAGCAAGCAGGCCCGGGCCCGGGCCCGGCTTTCGGGGCTGGCCCAGCCCCAGCTGCCGGCGCCAGGGAGGGGACCCCCGGAGGCTGAGGATAGGGAGGCGTCGGCCTCCCCGTGGCCCGCCTCCCGGAGCTCCTCCCGGCGGTGCCGGAACGCGACGACCCGCGATCCCGGACAGGGCCCCGGGGTGGCCGCCCTGCGGCCCTGTGGTGCCCGAAGTGTGTTCGCCGGGCGTTTTCCGGCCAATTCTCACGAGCGTTCTACCCAAATCGGGATCGATTTGGGCAGAACGCTCGTGAGAATTGGCCGGCGTTGGGCAGCCCTGGTCAGCGCCCAGTTCCGCGTGGAGCAGGGCCCTTTCTCGCTCGGGGCATGTCGCGGCCACCCGGAAAACGAGCCGCGACGATGGGGCACGGCCGGCAGCCGCGGCGCCGGGGAGTTTTCCCCGAGCAGAGTGCATGGAGGCGCCGTGGCCGGGCGTCCGCCTCCGCCGTGGCGGTCGGCCGGGGCGCCCCTGGAGGGGGCTGGCCTCTGTGGGGAAACGGACTGGTCTCTGACTCCGCGGCTAGGACGAAGCCGCGAAAGGTGCCGTTGTCGCCGGGACGGTCGGGGACTCGTGGCGCGGGACTCAGGGTTCCCCATGGGGAGGCCCCCAGGCTCAGGCCCCTGGCAACGGAAGGCTGAGCAAGCAGGCCCGGGCCCGAGCCCGGGCCCGGCTTTCGGGGCTGGCCCGGCCCCAGCTGCCGGCGCCAGGGAGGGGACCCCCGGAGGCTGAGGAGCGGGAGGCGTCGGCCGCCCCGGGGCCCGCCTCCCGGAGCTCCTCCCGGCGGTGCCGGAACGCGACGACCCGCGATCCCGGACAGGGCCCCGGGGGGGCGGCCCGGCGGCCCTGTGGTGCCCGAAGCGTGTTCGCCGGGCGTTTTCCCGGCCAATTCTCACGAGCGTTCTGCCCAAATCGGGATCGATTTGGGCAGAACGCTCGTGAGAATTGGCCGGCGTTGGGCAGCCCTGGTCAGCGCCCAGTTCCGCGTGGAGCAGGGCCCTTTCTCGCTCGGGGCATGTCGCGGCCACCCGGAAAACGAGCCGCGACGATGGGGCGCGGCCGGCAGCCACGGCGCCGGGGAGTTTTCCCCGAGCAGAGTGCATGGAGGCGCCGTGGCCGGGTGTCCGCCTCCGCCGTGGCGGGCGGCCGGGGCGCCCCTGGAGGGGGCTGGCCTCTGTGGGGAAACGGACTGGTCTCTGACTCCGCGGCTAGGACGAAGCCGCGAAAGGTGCCGTTGTCGCCGGGACGGTCGGGGAACTCGTGGCGCGGGACTCAGGGTTCCCCATGGGGAGGCCCCCAGGCTCAGGCCCCTGGCAACTGAAGGCTGAGCAAGCAGGCCCGGGCCCGGGCCCGGCTTTCGGGGCTGGCCCGGCCCCAGCTGCCGGCGCCAGGGAGGGGACCCCCGGAGGCTGAGGATAGGGAGGCGTCGGCCTCCCCGTGGCCCGCCTCCCGGAGCTCCTCCCGGCGGTGCCGGAACGCGACGACCCGCGATCCCGGACAGGGCCCCGGGGTGGCCGCCCTGCGGCCCTGTGGTGCCCGAAGTGTGTTCGCCGGGCGTTTTCCGGCCAATTCTCACGAGCGTTCTACCCAAATCGTGATCGATTTGGGCAGAACGCTCGTGAGAATTGGCCGGCGTTGGGCAGCCCTGGTCAGCGCCCAGTTCCGCGTGGAGCAGGGCCCTTTCTCGCTCGGGGCATGTCGCGGCCACCCGGAAAACGAGCCGCGACGATGGGGCACGGCCGGCAGCCGCGGCGCCGCGGAGTTTTCCCCGAGCAGAGTGCATGGAGGCGCCGTGGCCGGGCGTCCGCCTCCGCCGTGGCGGTCGGCCGGGGCGCCCCTGGAGGGGGCTGGCCTCTGTGGGGAAACGGACTGGTCTCTGACTCCGCGGCTAGGACGAAGCCGCGAAAGGTGCCGTTGTCGCCGGGACGGTCGGGGGACTCGTGGCGCGGGACTCAGGGTTCCCCATGGGGAGGCCCCCAGGCTCAGGCCCCTGGCAACGGAAGGCTGAGCAAGCAGGCCCGGGCCCGAGCCCGGGCCCGGCTTTCGGGGCTGGCCCGGCCCCAGCTGCCGGCGCCTGGGACGGGACCCCCGGAGGCTGAGGAGCGGGAGGCGTCGGCCGCCCCGGGACCCGCCTCCCAGAGATCCTCCTGGCGGTGCCGGAACGCGACGACCCGCGATCCCGGACAGGGCCCCGGGGGGACCGCCCTGCGGCCCTGTGGTGCCCGAAGTGTGTTCGCCGGGCGTTTTCCGGCCAATTCTCACGAGCGTTCTGCCCAAATCGGGATCGATTTGGGCAAAACGCTCGTGAGAATTGGCCGGCGATGGGCAGCCCTGGTCAGCGCCCAGTTCCGCGTGGAGCAGGGCCCTTTCTCGCTCGGGGCATGTCGCGGCCACCCGGAAAACGAGCCGCGACGATGGGGCGCGGCCGGCAGCCGCGGCGCCGGGGAGTTTTCCCCGAGCAGAGTGCATGGAGGCGCCGTGGCCGGGCGTCCACCTCCGCCGTGGCAGTCGGCCCGGGCGCCACTGGAGGGGGCTGGCCTCTGTGGGGAAACGGACTGGTCTCTGACTCCGCGGCTAGGACGAAGCCGCGAAACGTGCCGTTGTCGCCGGGACGGTCGGGGGACTCGTGGCGCGGGACTCAGGGTTCCCCATGGGGAGGCCCCCAGGCTCAGGCCCCTGGCAACGGAAGGCTGAGCAAGCAGGCCCGGGCCCGAGCCCGGGCCCGGATTTCGGGGCTGGCCCGGCCCCAGGTGCCGGCGCCAGGGAGGGGACCCCCGGAGGCTGAGGAGCGGGAGGCGTCGGCCGCCACGGGGCCCGCCTCCCGGTGCTCCTCCCGGCGGTGCCGGAACGCGACGACCCGCGATCCCGGACAGGGCCCCGGGGGGGCCGCCCTGCGGCCCTGTGGTGCCCGAAGTGTGTTCGCCGGGCGTTTTCCGGCCAATTCTCACGAGCGTTCTGCCCAAATCGGGATCGATTTGGGCAGAACGCTCGTGAGAATTGGCCGGCGTTGGGCAGCCCTGGTCAGCGCCCAGTTCCGCGTGGAGCAGGTCCCTTTCTCGCTCGGGGCATGCCGCGGCCACCCGGAAAATGAGCCGCGACAATGGGGCGCGGCCGGCAGCCGCGGCGCCGGGGAGTTTTCCCCGAGCAGAGTGCATGGAGGCGCCGTGGCCGGGCGTCCGCCTCCGCCGTGGCGGGCGGCCGGGGCGCCCCTGGAGGGGGCTGGCCTCTGTGGGGAAACGGACTGGTCTCTGACTCCGCGGCTAGGACGAAGCCGCGAAAGGTGCCGTTGTCGCCGGGACGGTCGGGGGACTCGTGGCGCGGGACTCAGGGTTCCCATGGGGAGGCCCCCAGGCTCAGGCCCCTGGCAACGGAAGGCTGAGCAAGCAGGCCCGGGCCCTAGCCCGGGCCCGGCTTTCGGGGCTGGCCCGGCCCCAGCTGCCGGCGCCAGGGAGGGGACCCCCGGAGGCTGAGGAGCGGGAGGCGTCGGCCGCCCCGGGGCCCGCCTCCCGGAGCTCCTCCCGGCGGTGCCGGAACGCGACGACCCGCGATCCCGGACAGGGCCCCGGGGGGGCCGCCCTGCGGCCCTGTGGTGCCCGAAGTGTGTTCGCCGGGCGTTTTCCGGCCAATTCTCACGAGCGTTCTGCCCAAATCGGGATCGATTTGGGCAGAACGCTCGTGAGAATTGGCCGGCGTTGGGCAGCCCTGGTCAGCGCCCAGTTCCGCGTGGAGCAGGGCCATTTCTCGCTCGGGTCATGTCGCGGCCACCCGGAAAACGACCCGCGACAATGGGGCGCGGCCGGCAGCCACGGCCCTGGGGAGTTTTCCCCGAGCAGAGTGCATGGAGGCGCCGTTGCCGGGCGTCCGCCTCCGCCGTGGCGGGCGGCCGGGGGCCCCTGGAGGGGGCTGGCCTCTGTGGGGAAACGGACTGGTCTCTGACTCCGCGGCTAGGACGAAGCCGCGAAAGGTACCGTTGTCGCCGGGACGGTCGGGGGACTCGTGGCGCGGGACTCAGGGTTCCCCATGGGGAGGCCCCCAGGCTCAGGACCCTGGCAACGGAAGGCTGAGCAAGCAGGCCCGGGCCCGGGCTCGGGCCCGGATTTCGGGGCTGTCCCGGCCCCAGCTGCCGGCGCCAGGGAGGGGACCCCCGGAGGCTGAGGAGCGGGAGGCGTCGGCCGCCCCGGGGCCCGCCTCCCGGAGCTCCTCCCGGCGGTGCCGGAACGCGACGACCCGCGATCCCGGACAGGGCCCCGGGGGGGCCGCCCTGCGGCCCTGTGGTGCCCGAAGTGTGCTCGCCGGGCGTTTTCCGGCCAATTCTCACGAGCGTTCTGCCCAAATCGGGATCGATTTGGGCAGAACGCTCGTGAGAATTGGCCGGCGTTGGGCAGCCCTGGTCAGCGCCCAGTTCCGCGTGGAGCAGGGCCCTTTCTCGCTCGGGGCATGCCGCGGCCACCCGGAAAACGAACCGCGACGATGGGGCGCGGCCGGCAGCCGTGGCGCCGGGGAGTTTTCCCCGAGCAGAGTGCATGGAGGCGCCGTGGCCGGGCGTCCGCCTCCGCCGTGGCGGGCGGCCGGGGCGCCCCTGGAGGGGGCTGGCCTCTGTGGGGAAACGGACTGGTCTCTGAATCCGCGGCTAGGACGAAGCCGCGAAAGGTGCCGTTGTCGCCGGGATGGTCGGGGGACTCGTGGCGCGGGACTCAGGGTTCCCCATGGGGAGGCCCCCAGGCTCAGGCCCCTGGCAACGGAAGGCTGAGCAAGCACGCCCGGGCCCGGGCCAGGGACCGGCTTTCGGGGCTGGCCCGGCCCCAGCTGCCGGCGCCAGGGAGGGGACCCCCGGAGGCTGAGGAGCGGGAGGCGTCGGCCGCCCCGGGGCCCGCCTCCCGGAGCTCCTCCCGGCGGTGCCGAAACGCGACGACCCGCGATCCCGGACAGGGCCCCGGGGGGGCCGCCCTGCGGCCCTGTGGTGCCCGAAGTGTGTTCGCCGGGCGTTTTCCGGCCAATTCTCACGAGCGTTCTGCCCAAATCGGGATCGATTTGGGCAGAACACTCGTGAGAATTGGCCGGCGTTGGGCAGCCCTGGTCAGCGCCCAGTTCCGCGTGGAGCAGGGCCCTTTCTCGCTCGGAGCATGTCGCGGCCACCCGGAAAACGAGCCGCGACGATGGGGCGCGGCCGGCTGCCGCGGCGCCGGGGAGTTTTCCCCGAGCAGAGTGCATGGAGGCGCCGTGGCCGGGCGTCCGCCTCCGCCGTGGCGGTCGGCCGGGGCGCCCCTTGAGGGGGCTGGCCTCTGTGGGGAAACGGACTGGTCTCTGACTCCGCGGCTAGGACGAAGCCGCGAAACGTGCCGTTGTCGCCGGGACGGTCGGGGGACTCGTGGCGCGGGACTCAGGGTTCCCCATGGGGAGGCCCCCAGGCTCAGGCCCCTGGCAACGGAAGGCTGAGCAAGCAGGCCCGGGCCCGAGACCGGGCCCGGCTTTCGGGGCTGGCCCGGTCCCAGCTGCCGGCGCCAGGGAGGGAACCCCCGGAGGCTGAGGAGCGGGAGGCATCGGCCGCCCCGGGGCCCGCCTCCCGGAGCTCTTCCCGGCGGTGCCGGAACGCGACGACCCGCGATTCCGGACAGGGCCCCGGGGTGGCCGCCCTACGGCCCTGTGGTGCCCGAAGTGTGTTCGCCGGGCGTTTTCCGGCCAATTCTCACGAGCGTTCTGCCCAAATCGGGATCGATTTGGGCAAAACGCTCGTGAGAATTGGCCGGCGTTGGGCAGCCCTGGTCAGCGCCCAGTTCCGCGTGGAGCAGGGCCCTTTCTCGCTCGGGGCATGCCGCGGCCACCCGGAAAACGAGCCGCGACGATGGGGCGCGGCCGCAAGCCGCGGCGCCGGGGAGTTTTCCCCGAGCAGAGTGCATGGAGGCGCCGTGGCCGGGCGTCCGCCTCCGCCGTGGCGGGCGGCCGGGGCGCCCCTGGAGGGGGCTGGCCTCTGTGGGGAAACGGACTGGTCTCTGACTCCGCGGCTAGGACGAAGCCGCGAAAGGTGCCGTTGTCGCCGGGACGGTCGGGGGACTCGTGGCGCGGGACTCAGGGTTCCCCATGGGGAGGCCCCCAGGCTCAGGCCCCTGGCAACGGAAGGCTGAGCAAGCACGCCCGGGCCCGGGCCAGGGCCCGGCTTTCGGGGCTGTCCCGGCCCCAGCTGCCGGCGCCAGGGAGGGGACCCCCGGAGGCTGAGGAGCGGGAGGCGTCGGCCACCCCGGGGCCCGCCTCCCGGAGCTCCTCCCGGCGGTGCCGAAACGCGACGACCCGCGATCCCGGACAGGGCCGCGGGGGGGCCGCCCTGCGGCCCTGTGGTGCCCGAAGTGTGTTCGCCGGGCGTTTTCCGGCCAATTCTCACGAGCGTTCTGCCCAAATCGGGATCGATTTGGGCAGAACACTCGTGAGAATTGGCCGGCGTTGGGGAGCCCTGGTCAGCGCCCAGTTCCGCGTGGAGCAGGGCCCTTTCTCGCTCGGGGCATGTCGCGGCCACCCGGAAAACGAGCCGCGACGATGGGGCGCGGCCGGCTGCCGCGGCGCCGGGGAGTTTTCCCCCGAGCAGAGTGCATGGAGGCGCCGTGGCCGGGCGTCCGCCTCCGCCGTGGCGGTCGGCCGGGGCGCCCCTTGAGGGGGCTGGCCTCTGTGGGGAAACGGACTGGTCTCTGACTCCGCGGCTAGGACGAAGCCGCGAAACGTGCCGTTGTCGCCGGGACGGTCGGGGGACTCGTGGCGCGGGACTCAGGGTTCCCCATGGGGAGGCCCCCAGGCTCAGGACCCTGGCAACGGAAGGCTGAGCAAGCAGGCCCGGGCCCGAGCCCGGGCCCGGCTTTCGGGGCTGGCCCGGTCCCAGCTGCCGGCGCCAGGGAGGGAACCCCCGGAGGCTGAGGAGCGGGAGGCATCGGCCGCCCCGGGGCCCGCCTCCCGGAGCTCCGCCCGGCGGTGCCGGAACGCGACGACCCGCGATTCCGGACAGGGCCCCGGGGTGGCCGCCCTGCGGCCCTGTGGTGCCCGAAGTGTGTTCGCCGGGCGTTTTCCGGCCAATTCTCACGAGCGTTCTGCCCAAATCGGGATCGATTTGGGCAAAACGCTCGTGAGAATTGGCCGGCGATGGGCAGCCCTGGTCAGCGCCCAGTTCCGCGTGGAGCAGGGCCCTTTCTCGCTCGGGGCATGTCGCGGCCACCCGGAAAACGAGCCGCGACGATGGGGCGCGGCCGGCAGCCGCGGCGCCGGGTAGTTTTCCCCCGAGCAGAGTGCATGGAGGCGCCGTGGCCGGGCGTCCGCCTCCGCCGTGGCAGTCGGCCCGGGCGCCCCTGGAGGGGGCTGGCCTCTGTGGGGAAACGGACTGGTCTCTGACTCCGCGGCTAGGACGAAGCCGCGAAAGGTGCCGTTGTCGCCGGGACGGTCGGGGGACTCGTGGCGCGGGACTCAGGGTTCCCCATGGGGAGGCCCCCAGGCTCAGGCCCCTGGCAACGGAAGGCTGAGCAAGCAGGCCCGGGCCCTAGCCCGGGCCCGGCTTTCGGGGCTGGCCCGGCCCCAGCTGCCGGCGCCAGGGAGGGGACCCCCGGAGGCTGAGGAGCGGGAGGCGTCGGCCGCCCCGGGGCCCGCCTCCCGGAGCTCCTCCCGGCGGTGCCGGAACGCGACGACCCGCGATCCCGGACAGGGCCCCGGGGGGGCCGCCCTGCGGCCCTGTGGTGCCCGAAGTGTGTTCGCCGGGCGTTTTCCGGCCAATTCTCACGAGCGTTCTGCCCAAATCGGGATCGATTTGGGCAGAACGCTCGTGAGAATTGGCCGGCGTTGGGCAGCCCTGGTCAGCGCCCAGTTCCGCGTGGAGCAGGGCCATTTCTCGCTCGGGTCATGTCGCGGCCACCCGGAAAACGACCCGCGACAATGGGGCGCGGCCGGCAGCCACGGCCCTGGGGAGTTTTCCCCGAGCAGAGTGCATGGAGGCGCCGTTGCCGGGCGTCCGCCTCCGCCGTGGCGGGCGGCCGGGGGCACCTGGAGGGGGCTGGCCTCTGTGGGGAAACGGACTGGTCTCTGACTCCGCGGCTAGGACGAAGCCGCGAAAGGTACCGTTGTCGCCGGGACGGTCGGGGGACTCGTGGCGCGGGACTCAGGGTTCCCCATGGGGAGGCCCCCAGGCTCAGGACCCTGGCAACGGAAGGCTGAGCAAGCAGGCCCGGGCCCGGGCTCGGGCCCGGATTTCGGGGCTGTCCCGGCCCCAGCTGCCGGCGCCAGGGAGGGGACCCCCGGAGGCTGAGGAGCGGGAGGCGTCGGCCGCCCCGGGGCCCGCCTCCCGGAGCTCCTCCCGGCGGTGCCGGAACGCGACGACCCGCGATCCCGGACAGGGCCCCGGGGGGGCCGCCCTGCGGCCCTGTGGTGCCCGAAGTGTGCACGCCGGGCGTTTTCCGGCCAATTCTCACGAGCGTTCTGCCCAAATCGGGATCGATTTGGGCAGAACGCTCGTGAGAATTGGCCGGCGTTGGGCAGCCCTGGTCAGCGCCCAGTTCCGCGTGGAGCAGGGCCCTTTCTCGCTCGGGGCATGCCGCGGCCACCCGGAAAACGAGCCGCGACGATGGGGCGCGGCCGCAAGCCGCGGCGCCGGGGAGTTTTCCCCGAGCAGAGTGCATGGAGGCGCCGTGGCCGGGCGTCCGCCTCCGCCGTGGCGGGCGGCCGGGGCGCCCCTGGAGGGGGCTGGCCTCTGTGGGGAAACGGACTGGTCTCTGACTCCGCGGCTAGGACGAAGCCGCGAAAGGTGCCGTTGTCGCCGGGACGGTCGGGGGACTCGTGGCGCGGGACTCAGGGTTCCCCATGGGGAGGCCCCCAGGCTCAGGCCCCTGGCAACGGAAGGCTGAGCAAGCAGACCCGGGCCCGGGCCCGGCTTTCGGGGCTGGCCCGGCCCCAGCTGCCGGCGCCAGGGAGGGGACCCCCGGAGGCTGAGGAGCGGGAGGCGTCGGCCGCCCCGGGGCCCGCCTCCCGGAGCTCCTCCCGGCGGTGCCGGAACGCGACGACACGCGATCCCGGACAGGGCCCCGGGGGGACCGCCCTGCGGCCCTGTGGTGCCCGAAGTGTGTTCGCCGGGCGTTTTCCGGCCAATTCTCACGAGCGTTCTGCCCAAATCGGGATCGATTTGGGCAGAACGCTCGTGAGAATTGGCCGGCGTTGGGCAGCCCTGGTCAGCGCCCAGTGCCGCGTGGAGCAGGGCCATTTCTCGCTCGGGTCATGTCGCGGCCACCCGGAAAACGACCCGCGACGATGGGGCGCGGCCGGCAGCCACGGCCCTGGGGAGTTTTCCCCGAGCAGAGTGCATGGAGGCGCCGTTGCCGGGCGTCCGCCTCCGCCGTGGCGGGCGGCCGGGGGCCCCTGGAGGGGGCTGGCCTCTGTGGGGAAACGGACTGGTCTCTGACTCCGCGGCTAGGACGAAGCCACGAAAGGTACCGTTGTCGCCGGGACGGTCGGGGGACTCGTGGCGCGGGACTCAGGGTTCCCCATGGGGAGGCCCCCAGGCTCAGGACCCTGGCAACGGAAGGCTGAGCAAGCAGGCCCGGGCCCGGGCTCGGGCCCGGATTTCGGGGCTGTCCCGGCCCCAGCTGCCGGCGCCAGGGAGGGGACACCCGGAGGCTGAGGAGCGGGAGGCGTTGGCCGCCCCTGGGCCCGACTCCCGGAGCTCCTCCCGGCGGTGCCGGAACGCGACGACCCGCGATCCCGGACAGGGCCCCGGGCGGGCCGCCCTGCGGCCCTGTGGTGCCCGAAGTGTGTTCGCCGGGCGTTTTCCGGCCAATTCTCACGAGCGTTCTGCCCCAATCGGGATCGATTTGGGCAGAACGCTCCTGAGAATTGGCCGGCGTTGGGCAGCCATGGTCAGCGCCCAGTTCCGCGTGGAGCAGGGCCCTTTCTCGCTCGGGGCATGTCGCGGCCACCCGGGAAACGAGCCGCGACGATGGGGCTCGGCCGACAGCCGCGGCGCCGGGGAGTTTTCCCCGAGCAGAGTGCATGGAGGCGCCGTGGCCGGGCGTCCGCCTCCGCCGTGGCGGGCGGCCGGGGCGCCCCTGTAGGGGGCTGGCCTCTGTGGGGAAACGGACTGGTCTCGACTCCGCGGCTAGGACGAAGACGCGAAAGGTGCCGTTGTCGCCGGGACGGTCTGGGGACTCGTGGCGCGGCACTCAGGGTTCCCCATGGGTAGGCCCCCAGGCTCAGGCCCCTGGCAACGGAAGGCTGAGCAAGCAGGCCCGGGCCCGGGCCCGGCTTTCGGGGCTGGCCCGGCCCCAGCTGCCGGCGCCAGGGAGGGGACCCCCGGAGGCTGAGGAGCGGGAGGCCTCGGCCGCCCCAAGGCCCGCCTCCCGGAGCTCCTCCCGGCGGTGCCGGAACGCGACGACCCGCGATCCCGGACAGGGCCCCGGGGGGGCCGCCCTGCGGCCCTGTGGTGCCCGAAGTGTGTTCGCCGGGCGTTTTCCGGCCAATTCTCACGAGCGTTCTGCCCAAATCGGGATCGATTTGGGCAGAACGCTCGTGAGAATTGGCCGGCGTTGGGCAGCCCTGGTCAGCGCCCATTTCCGCGTGGAGCAGGTCCCTTTCTCGCTCGGGGCATGACGCGGCCACCCGGAAAACGAGCCGCGACGATGGGGCGCTGCCGGCAGCCCCAGCAGCGGGGAGATTTCCCCGAGCAGAGTGCATGGAGGCGCCGTGGCCGGGAGTCCGCCTCCGCCGTGGCGGGCGGCCGGGGCGCCCCTGGAGGGGGCTGGCCTCTGTGGGGAAACGGACTGGTCTCTGACTCCGCGGCTAGGACGAAGCCGCGAAAGGTGCCGTTGTCGCCGGGACGGTCAGGGGACTCGTGGCGCGGGACTCAGGGTTCCCCATGGGGAGGCCCCCAGGCTCAGGCCCCTGGCAACGGAAGGCTGAGCAAGCAGGCCCGGGCCCGAGCCCGGGCCCGGCTTTCGGGGCTGGCCCGGCCCCAGCTGCCGGCGCCAGGGAGGGGACCCCCGGAGGCTGAGGAGCGGGAGGCGTCGGCCGCCCCGGGGCCCGCCTCCCGGAGCTCCTCCCGGCGGTGCCGGAACGCGACGACCCGCGATCCCGGACAGGTCCCCGGGGGGGCCGCCCTGCGGCCCTGTGGTGCCCGAAGTGAGTTCGCCGGGCATTTTCCGGCCAATTCTCACGAGCGTTCTGCCCAAATCGGGATCGATTTGGGCAGAACGCTCGTGAGAATTGGCCGGCGTTGGGCAGCCCTGGTCAGCGCCCAGTTCCGCGTGGAGCAGGGCCCTTTCTCGCTCGGGGCATGCCGCGGCCACCCGGAAAACGAGCCGCGACGATGGGGCGCGGCCGGCAGCCGCGGCGCCGGGGAGTTTTCCCCGAGCAGAGTGCATGGAGGCGCCGTGGCCGGGCGTCCGCCTCCGCCGTGGCTGGCGGCCGGGGCGCCCCTGGAGGGGGCTGGCCTCTGTGGGGAAACGGACTGGTCTCTGACTCCGCGGCTAGGACGAAGCCGCGAAAGGTGCCGTTGTCGCCGGGACGGTCGGGGGACTCGTGGCGCGGGACTCAGTGTTCCCCATGGGGAGGCCCCCAGGCTCAGGCCCCTGGCAACGGAAGGCTGAGCAAGCAGACCCGGGCCCGGGCCCGGCTTTCGGGGCTGGCCCGGCCCCAGCTGCCGGCGCCAGGGAGGGGACCCCCGGAGGCTGAGGAGCGGGAGGCGTCGGCCGCCCCGGGGCCCGCCTCCCGGAGCTCCTCCCGGCGGTGCCAGAACGCGACGACCCGCGATCCCGGACAGGGCCCCGGGGGGGCCGCCCTGCGGCCCTGTGGTGCCCGAAGTGTGTTCGCCGGGCGTTTTACGGCCAATTCTCACGAGCGTTCTGCCCAAATCGGGATCGATTTGGGCAGAACGCTCGTGAGAATTGGCCGGCGTTGGACAGCCCTGGTCAGCGCCCTGTTCCGCGTGGAGCAGGGCCCTTTCTCGCTCGGGGCATGTCGCGGCCACCCGGAAAACGAGCCGCGACGATGGGGCGCGGCCGGCAGCCGCGGCGCCGGGGAGTTTTCCCCGAGCAGAGTGCATGGAGGCGCCGTGGCCGGGCGTCCGCCTCCGCCGTGGCGGGCGGCCGGGGCGCACCTGGAGGGGGCTGGCCTCTGTGGGGAAACGGACTGGTCTCTGACTCCGCGGCTAGGACGAAGCCGCGAAAGGTGCCGTTGTCGCCGGGACGGTCGGGGACTCGTGGCGCGGGACTCAGGGTTCCCCATGGGGAGGCCCCCAGGCTCAGGCCCCTGGCAACGGAAGGCTGAGCAAGCAGGCCCGGGCCCGGGCCCGGGCCCGGCTTTCGGGGCTGGCCCGGCCCCAGCTGCCGGCGCCAGGGAGGGGACCCCCGGAGGCTGAGGAGCGGGAGGCGTCGGCCGCCCCGGGGCCCGCCTCCCGGAGCTCCTCCCGGCGGTGCCGGAACGCGACGACACGCGATCCCGGACAGGGCCCCGGGGGGGGCCGCCCTGCGGCCCTGTGGTGCCCGAAGTGTGTTCGCCGGGCGTTTTCCGGCCAATTCTCACGAGCGTCTGCCCAAATCGGGATCGATTTGGGCAGAACGCTCGTGAGAATTGGCCGGCGTTGGGCAGCCCTGGTCAGCGCCCAGTTCCGCGTGGAGCAGGGCCCTTTCTCGCTCGGGGCATGCCGCGGCCACCCGGAAAACGAGCCGCGACGATGGGGCGCGGCCGGCAGCCGCGGCGCCGGGGAGTTTTCCCCGAGCAGAGTGCATGGAGGCGCCGTGGCCGGGCGTCCGCCTCCGCCGTGGTGGGCGGCCGGGGCGCCCCTGGAGGGGGCTGGCCTCTGTGGGGAAACGGACTGGTCTCTGACTCCGCGTCTAGGACGAAGCCGCGAAAGGTGCCGTTGTCGCCGGGACGGTCGGGGGACTCGTGGCGCGGGACTCAGGGTTCCCCATGGGGAGGCCCCCAGGCTCAGGCCCCTGGCAACGGAAGGCTGAGCAAGCAGGCCCTGGCCCGGGCCCGGCTTTCGGGGCTGGCCCGGCCCCAGCTGCCGGCGCCAGGGAGGGGACCCCCGGAGGCTTAAGAGCGGGAGGCATCGGCCGCCCCGGGGCCCGCCTCCCGGAGCTCCTCCCGGCGGTGCCGGAACGCGACCACCCGCGATCCCGGACAGGGCCCCGGGGGGGCCGCCCTGCGGCCCTGTGGTGCCCGAAGTGTGTTCGCCGGGCGTTTTCCGGCCAATTCTCACGAGCGTTCTGCCCAAATCGGGATCGATTTGGGCAGAACGCTCGTGAGAATTGGCCGGCGTTGGGCAGCCCTGGTCAGCGCCCAGTTCCGCGTGGAGCAGGGCCCTTTCTCGCTCGGGGCATGTCGCGGCCACCCGGAAAACGAGCCGCGACGATGGGGCGCGGCCGGCAGCCGCGGCGCCGGGGAGTTTTCCCCGAGCAGAGTGCATGGAGGCGCCGTGGCCGGGCGTCCGCCTCCGCCGTGGCAGTCGGCCCGGGCGCCCCTGGAGGGGGCTGGCCTCTGTGGGGAAACGGACTGGTCTCTCACTCCGCGGCTAGGACGAAGCCGCGAAAGGTGCCGTTGTCGCCGGGACGGTCGGGGGACTCGTGGCGCGGGACTCAGGGTTCCCCATGGGGAGGACCCAGGCTCAGGCCCCTGGCAACGGAAGGCTGAGCAAGCAGGCCCGGGCCCTAGCCCGGGCCCGGCTTTCGGGGCTGGCCCGGCCCCAGCTGCCGGCGCCAGGGAGGGGACCCCCGGAGGCTGAGGAGCGGGAGGCGTCGGCCGCCCCGGGGCCCGCCTCCCGGAGCTCCTCCCGGCGGTGCCGGAACGCGACGACCCGCGATCCCGGACAGGGCCCCGGGGGGGCCGCCCTGCGGCCCTGTGGTGCCCGAAGTGTGTTCGCCGGGCGTTTTCCGGCCAATTCTCACGAGCGTTCTGCCCAAATCGGGATCGATTTGGGCAGAACGCTCGTGAGAATTGGCCGGCGTTGGGCAGCCCTGGTCAGCGCCCAGTTCCGCGTGGAGCAGGGCCATTTCTCGCTCGGGTCATGTCGCGGCCACCCGGAAAACGACCCGCGACAATGGGGCGCGGCCGGCAGCCACGGCCCTGGGGAGTTTTCCCCGAGCAGAGTGCATGGAGGCGCCGTTGCCGGGCGTCCGCCTCCGCCGTGGCGGGCGGCCGGGGGCCCCTGGAGGGGGCTGGCCTCTGTGGGGAAACGGACTGGTCTCTGACTCCGCGGCTAGGACGAAGCCGCGAAAGGTACCGTTGTCGCCGGGACGGTCGGGGGACTCGTGGCGCGGGACTCAGGGTTCCCCATGGGGAGGCCCCCAGGCTCAGGACTCTGGCAACGGAAGGCTGAGCAAGCAGGCCCGGGCCCGAGACCGGGCCCGGCTTTCGGGGCTGGCCCGGTCCCAGCTGCCGGCGCCAGAGAGGGAACCCCCGGAGGCTGAGGAGCGGGAGGCATCGGCCGCCCCGGGGCCCGCCTCCCGGAGCTCCTCCCGGCGGTGCCGGAACGCGACGACCCGCGATTCCGGACAGGGCCCCGGGGTGGCCGCCCTGCGGCCCTGTGGTGCCCGAAGTGTGTTCGCCGGGCGTTTTCCGGCCAATTCTCACGAGCGTTCTGCCCAAATCGGTATCGATTTGGGCAAAACGCTCGTGAGAATTGGCCGGCGATGGGCAGCCCTGGTCAGCGCCCAGTTCCGCGTGGAGCAGGGCCCTTTCTCGCTCGGGGCATGTCGCGGCCACCCGGAAAACGAGCCGCGACGATGGGGCGCGGCCGGCAGCCGCGGCGCCGGGGAGTTTTCCCCGAGCAGAGTGCATGGAGGCGCCGTGGCCGGGCGTCCGCCTCCGCCGTGGCAGTCGGCCCGGGCGCCCCTGGAGGGGGCTGGCCTCTGTGGGGAAACGGACTGGTCTCTGACTCCGCGGCTAGGACGAAGCCGCGAAAGGTGCCGTTGTCGCCGGGACGGTCGGGGGACTCGTGGCGCGGGACTCAGGGTTCCCCATGGGGAGGCCCCCAGGCTCAGGCCCCTGGCAACGGAAGGCTGAGCAAGCAGGCCCGGGCCCTAGCCCGGGCCCGGCTTTCGGGGCTGGCCCGGCCCCAGCTGCCGGCGCCAGGGAGGGGACCCCCGGAGGCTGAGGAGCGGGAGGCGTCGGCCGCCCCGGGGCCCGCCTCCCGGAGCTCCTCCCGGCGGTGCCGGAACGCGACGACCCGCGATCCCGGACAGGGCCCCGGGGGGGCGGCCCTGCGGCCCTGTGGTGCCCGAAGTGTGCTCGCCGGGCGTTTTCCGGCCAATTCTCACGAGCGTTCTGCCCAAATCGGGATCGATTTGGGCAGAACGCTCGTGAGAATTGGCCGGCGTTGGGCAGCCCTGGTCAGCGCCCAGTTCCGCGTGGAGCAGGGCCCTTTCTCGCTCGGGGCATGCCGCGGCCACCCGGAAAACGAGCCGCGACGATGGGGCGCGGCGGCAAGCCGCGGCGCCGGGGAGTTTTCCCCGAGAAGAGTGCATGGAGGCGCCGTGGCCGGGCGTCCGCCTCCGCCGTGGCGGGCGGCCGGGGCGCCCCTGGAGGGGGCTGGCCTCTGTGGGGAAACGGACTGGTCTCTGACTCCGCGGCTAGGACGAAGCCGCGAAAGGTGCCGTTGTCGCCGGGACGGTCGGGGGACTCGTGGCGCGGGACTCAGGGTTCCCCATGGGGAGGCCCCCAGGCTCAGGCCCCTGGCAACGGAAGGCTGAGCAAGCACGCCCGGGCCCGGGCCAGGGCCCAGCTTTCGGGGCTGGCCCGGCCCCAGCTGCCGGCGCCAGGGAGGGGACCCCCGGAGGCTGAGGAGCGGGAGGCGTCGGCCGCCCCGGGGCCCCCCTCCCGGAGCTCCGCCCGGCGGTGCCGGAACGCGACGACCCGCGATTCCGGACAGGGCCCCGGGGTGGCCGCCCTGCGGCCCTGTGGTGCCCGAAGTGTGTTCGCCGGGCGTTTTCCGGCCAATTCTCACGAGCGTTCTGCCCAAATCGGGATCGATTTGAGCAAAACGCTCGTGAGAATTGGCCGGCGATGGGCAGCCCTGGTCAGCGCCCAGTTCCGCGTGGAGCAGGGCCCTTTCTCGCTCGGGGCATGTCGCGGCCACCCGGAAAACGAGCCGCGACGATGGGGCGCGGCCGGCAGCCGCGGCGCCGGAGAGTTTTCCCCGAGCAGAGTGCATGGAGGCGCCGTGGCCGGGCGTCCGCCTCCGCCGTGGCAGTCGGCCCGGGCGCCCCTGGAGGGGGCTGGCCTCTGTGGGGAAACGGACTGGTCTCTGACTCCGCGGCTAGGACGAAGCCGCGAAAGGTGCCGTTGTCGCCGGGACGGTCAGGGGACTCGTGGCGCGGGACTCAGGGTTCCCCATGGGGAGGCCCCCAGGCTCAGGCCCCTGGCAACGGAAGGCTGAGCAAGCAGGCCCGGGCCCGAGCCCGGGCCCGGCTTTCGGGGCTGGCCCGGCCCCAGCTGCCGGCGCCAGGGAGGGGACCCCCGGAGGCTGAGGAGCGGGAGGCGTCGGCCGCCCCGGGGCCCGCCTCCCGGAGCTCCTCCCGGCGGTGCCGGAACGCGACGACCCGCGATCCCGGACAGGGCCCCGGGGGGGCCGCCCTGCGGCCCTGTGGTGCCCGAAGTGAGTTCGCCGGGCATTTTCCGGCCAATTCTCACGAGCGTTCTGCCCAAATCGGGATCGATTTGGGCAGAAGGCTCGTGAGAATTGGCCGGCGTTGGGCAGCCCTGGTCAGCGCCCAGTTCCGCGTGGAGCAGGGCCCTTTCTCGCTCGGGGCATGCCGCGGCCACCCGGAAAACGAGCCGCGACGATGGGGCGCGGCCGGCAGCCGCGGCGCCGGGGAGTTTTCCCCGAGCAGAGTGCATGGAGGCGCCGTGGCCGGGCGTCCGCCTCCGCCGTGGCTGGCGGCCGGGGCGCCCCTGGAGGGGGCTGGCCTCTGTGGGGAAACGGACTGGTCTCTGACTCCGCGGCTAGGACGAAGCCGCGAAAGGTGCCGTTGTCGCCGGGACGGTCGGGGGACTCGTGGCGCGGGACTCAGTGTTCCCCATGGGGAGGCCCCCAGGCTCAGGCCCCTGGCAACGGAAGGCTGAGCAAGCAGACCCGGGCCCGGGCCCGGCTTTCGGGGCTGGCCCGGCCCCAGCTGCCGGCGCCAGGGAGGGGACCCCCGGAGGCTGAGGAGCGGGAGGCGTCGGCCGCCCCGGGGCCCGCCTCCCGGAGCTCCTCCCGGCGGTGCCGGAACGCGACGACCCGCGATCCCGGACAGGGCCCCGGGGGGGCCGCCCTGCGGCCCTGTGGTGCCCGAAGTGTGTTCGCCGGGCGTTTTACGGCCAATTCTCACGAGCGTTCTGCCCAAATCGGGATCGATTTGGGCAGAACGCTCGTGAGAATTGGCCGGCGTTGGACAGCCCTGGTCAGCGCCCTGTTCCGCGTGGAGCAGGGCCCTTTCTCGCTCGGGGCATGTCGCGGCCACCCGGAAAACGAGCCGCGACGATGGGGCGCGGCCGGCAGCCGCGGCGCCGGGGAGTTTTCCCCGAGCAGAGTGCATGGAGGCGCCGTGGCCGGGCGTCCGCCTCCGCCGTGGCGGGCGGCCGGGGCGCCCCTGGAGGGGGCTGGCCTCTGTGGGGAAACGGACTGGTCTCTGACTCCGCGGCTAGGACGAAGCCGCGAAAGGTGCCGTTGTCGCCGGGACGGTCGGGGACTCGTGGCGCGGGACTCAGGGTTCCCCATGGGGAGGCCCCCAGGCTCAGGCCCCTGGCAACGGAAGGCTGAGCAAGCAGGCCCGGGCCCGGGCCCGGCTTTCGGGGCTGGCCCGGCCCCAGCTGCCGGCGCCAGGGAGGGGACCCCCGGAGGCTGAGGAGCGGGAGGCGTCGGCCGCCCCGGGGCCCGCCTCCCGGAGAACCTCCCGGCGGTGCCGAAACGCGACGACCCGCGATCCCGGACAGGGCCCCCGGCGGGCCGCCCTGCGGCCCTGTGGTGCCCGAAGTGTGTTCGCCGGGCGTTTTCCGGCCAATTCTCACGAGCGTTCTGCCCAAATCGGGATCGATTTGGGCAGAACGCTCGTGAGAATTGGCCGGCGTTGGGCAGCCCTGGTCAGCGCCCAGTTCCGCGTGGAGCAGGGCCCTTTCTCACTCGGGGCATGTCGCAGCCACCCGGAAAACGAGCCGCGACGATGGGGCGCGGCCGGGAGCCGCGGCGCCGGGGAGTTTTCCCCGAGCAGAGTGCATGGAGGCGCCGTGGCCGGGCGTCCGCCTCCGCCGTGGCGGGCGGCCGGGGCGCCCATGGAGGGGGCTGGCCTCTGTGGGGAAACGGACTGGTCTCTGACTCCGCGGCTAGGACGAAGCCGCGAAAGGTGCCGTTGTCGCCGGGACGGTCGGGGGACTCGTGGCGCGGGACTCAGGGTTCCCCATGGGGAGGCCCCCAGGCTCAGGCCCCTGGCAACGGAAGGCTGAGCAAGCAGGCCCGGGCCCGGGCCCGGGCCCGGCTTTCGGGGCTGGCCCGGCCCCAGCTGCCGGCGCCAGGGAGGGGACCCCCGGAGGCTGAGGAGCGGGAGGCGTCGGCCGCCCCGGGGCCCGCCTCCCGGAGCTCCTCCCGGCGGTGCCGGAACGCGACGACACGCGATCCCGGACAGGGCCCCGGGGGGGCCGCCCTGCGGCCCTGTGGTGCCCGAAGTGTGTTCGCCGGGCGTTTTCCGGCCAATTCTCACGAGCGTCTGCCCAAATCGGGATCGATTTGGGCAGAACGCTCGTGAGAATTGGCCGGCGTTGGGCAGCCCTGGTCAGCGCCCAGTTCCGCGTGGAGCAGGGCCCTTTCTCGCTCGGGGCATGCCGCGGCCACCCGGAAAACGAGCCGCGACGATGGGGCGCGGCCGGCAGCCGCGGCGCCGGGGAGTTTTCCCCGAGCAGAGTGCATGGAGGCGCCGTGGCCGGGCGTCCGCCTCCGCCGTGGTGGGCGGCCGGGGCGCCCCTGGAGGGGGCTGGCCTCTGTGGGGAAACGGACTGGTCTCTGACTCCGCGGCTAGGACGAAGCCGCGAAAGGTGCCGTTGTCGCCGGGACGGTCGGGGGACTCGTGGCGCGGGACTCAGGGTTCCCCATGGGGAGGCCCCCAGGCTCAGGCCCCTGGCAACGGAAGGCTGAGCAAGCAGGCCCTGGCCCGGGCCCGGCTTTCGGGGCTGGCCCGGCCCCAGCTGCCGGCGCCAGGGAGGGGACCCCCGGAGGCTGAAGAGCGGGAGGCATCGGCCGCCCCGGGGCCCGCCTCCCGGAGCTCCTCCCGGCGGTGCCGGAACGCGACCACCCGCGATCCCGGACAGGGCCCCGGGGGGGCCGCCCTGCGGCCCTGTGGTGCCCGAAGTGTGTTCGCCGGGCGTTTTCCCGGCCAATTCTCACGAGCGTTCTGCCCAAATCGGGATCGATTTGGGCAGAACGCTCGTGAGAATTGGCCGGCGTTGGGCAGCCCTGGTCAGCGCCCAGTTCCGCGTGGAGCAGGGCCCTTTCTCGCTCGGGGCATGTCGCGGCCACCCGGAAAACGAGCCGCGACGATGGGGCGCGGCCGGCAGCCGCGGCGCCGGGGAGTTTTCCCCGAGCAGAGTGCATGGAGGCGCCGTGGCCGGGCGTCCGCCTCCGCCGTGGCAGTCGGCCCGGGCGCCCCTGGAGGGGGCTGGCCTCTGTGGGGAAACGGACTGGTCTCTCACTCCGCGGCTAGGACGAAGCCGCGAAAGGTGCCGTTGTCGCCGGGACGGTCGGGGGACTCGTGGCGCGGGACTCAGGGTTCCCCATGGGGAGGACCCAGGCTCAGGCCCCTGGCAACGGAAGGCTGAGCAAGCAGGCCCGGGCCCTAGCCCGGGCCCGGCTTTCGGGGCTGGCCCGGCCCCAGCTGCCGGCGCCAGGGAGGGGACCCCCGGAGGCTGAGGAGCGGGAGGCGTCGGCCGCCCCGGGGCCCGCCTCCCGGAGCTCCTCCCGGCGGTGCCGGAACGCGACGACCCGCGATCCCGGACAGGGCCCCGGGGGGGCCGCCCTGCGGCCCTGTGGTGCCCGAAGTGTGTTCGCCGGGCGTTTTCCGGCCAATTCTCACGAGCGTTCTGCCCAAATCGGGATCGATTTGGGCAGAACGCTCGTGAGAATTGGCCGGCGTTGGGCAGCCCTGGTCAGCGCCCAGTTCCGCGTGGAGCAGGGCCATTTCTCGCTCGGGTCATGTCGCGGCCACCCGGAAAACGACCCGCGACAATGGGGCGCGGCCGGCAGCCACGGCCCTGGGGAGTTTTCCCCGAGCAGAGTGCATGGAGGCGCCGTTGCCGGGCGTCCGCCTCCACCGTGGCGGGCGGCCGGGGGCCCCTGGAGGGGGCTGGCCTCTGTGGGGAAACGGACTGGTCTCTGACTCCGCGGCTAGGACGAAGCCGCGAAAGGTACCGTTGTCGCCGGGACGGTCGGGGGACTCGTGGCGCGGGACTCAGGGTTCCCCATGGTGAGGCCCCCAGGCTCAGGACCCTGGCAACGGAAGGCTGAGCAAGCAGGCCCGGGCCCGAGACCGGGCCCGGCTTTCGGGGCTGGCCCGGTCCCAGCTGCCGGCGCCAGAGAGGGAACCCCCGGAGGCTGAGGAGCGGGAGGCATCGGCCGCCCCGGGGCCCGCCTCCCGGAGCTCCTCCCGGCGGTGCCGGAACGCGACGACCCGCGATCCCGGACAGGGCCCCGGGGTGGCCGCCCTGCGGCCCTGTGGTGCCCGAAGTGTGTTCGCCGGGCGTTTTCCGGCCAATTCTCACGAGCGTTCTGCCCAAATCGGGATCGATTTGGGCAAAACGCTCGTGAGAATTGGCCGGCGATGGGCAGCCCTGGTCAGCGCCCAGTTCCGCGTGGAGCAGGGCCCTTTCTCGCTCGGGGCATGTCGCGGCCACCCGGAAAACGAGCCGCGACGATGGGGCGCGGCCGGCAGCCGCGGCGCCGGGGAGTTTTCCCCGAGCAGAGTGCATGGAGGCGCCGTGGCCGGGCGTCCGCCTCCGCCGTGGCAGTCGGCCCGGGCGCCCCTGGAGGGGGCTGGCCTCTGTGGGGAAACGGACTGGTCTCTGACTCCGCGGCTAGGACGAAGCCGCGAAAGGTGCCGTTGTCGCCGGGACGGTCGGGGGACTCGTGGCGCGGGACTCAGGGTTCCCCATGGGGAGGCCCCCAGGCTCAGGCCCCTGGCAACGGAAGGCTGAGCAAGCAGGCCCGGGCCCTAGCCCGGGCCCGGCTTTCGGGGCTGGCCCGGCCCCAGCTGCCGGCGCCAGGGAGGGGACCCCCGGAGGCTGAGGAGCGGGAGGCGTCGGCCGCCCCGGGGCCCGCCTCCCGGAGCTCCTCCCGGCGGTGCCGGAACGCGACGACCCGCGATCCCGGACAGGGCCCCGGGGGGGCGGCCCTGCGGCCCTGTGGTGCCCGAAGTGTGCTCGCCGGGCGTTTTCCGGCCAATTCTCACGAGCGTTCTGCCCAAATCGGGATCGATTTGGGCAGAACGCTCGTGAGAATTGGCCGGCGTTGGGCAGCCCTGGTCAGCGCCCAGTTCCGCGTGGAGCAGGGCCCTTTCTCGCTCGGGGCATGCCGCGGCCACCCGGAAAACGAGCCGCGACGATGGGGCGCGGCCGCAAGCCGCGGCGCCGGGGAGTTTTCCCCGAGAAGAGTGCATGGAGGCGCCGTGGCCGGGCGTCCGCCTCCGCCGTGGCGGGCGGCCGGGGCGCCCCTGGAGGGGGCTGGCCTCTGTGGGGAAACGGACTGGTCTCTGACTCCGCGGCTAGGACGAAGCCGCGAAAGGTGCCGTTGTCGCCGGGACGGTCGGGGGACTCGTGGCGCGGGACTCAGGGTTCCCCATGGGGAGGCCCCCAGGCTCAGGCCCCTGGCAACGGAAGGCTGAGCAAGCACGCCCGGGCCCGGGCCAGGGCCCAGCTTTCGGGGCTGGCCCGGCCCCAGCTGCCGGCGCCAGGGAGGGGACCCCCGGAGGCTGAGGAGCGGGAGGCGTCGGCCGCCCCGGGGCCCGCCTCCCGGAGCTCCGCCCGGCGGTGCCGGAACGCGACGACCCGCGATTCCGGACAGGGCCCCGGGGTGGCCGCCCTGCGGCCCTGTGGTGCCCGAAGTGTGTTCGCCGGGCGTTTTCCGGCCAATTCTCACGAGCGTTCTGCCCAAATCGGGATCGATTTGAGCAAAACGCTCGTGAGAATTGGCCGGCGATGGGCAGCCCTGGTCAGCGCCCAGTTCCGCGTGGAGCAGGGCCCTTTCTCGCTCGGGGCATGTCGCGGCCACCCGGAAAACGAGCCGCGACGATGGGGCGCGGCCGGCAGCCGCGGCGCCAGAGAGTTTTCCCCGAGCAGAGTGCATGGAGGCGCCGTGGCCGGGCGTCCGCCTCCGCCGTGGCAGTCGGCCCGGGCGCCCCTGGAGGGGGCTGGCCTCTGTGGGGAAACGGACTGGTCTCTGACTCCGCGGCTAGGACGAAGCCGCGAAAGGTGCCGTTGTCGCCGGGACGGTCGGGGGACTCGTGGCGCGGGACTCAGGGTTCCCCATGGGGAGGCCCCCAGGCTCAGGCCCCTGGCAACGGAAGGCTGAGCAAGCAGGCCCGGGCCCGGGCCCGGCTTTCGGGGCTGGCCCGGCCCCAGCTGCCGGCGCCAGGGAGGGGACCCCCGGAGGCTGAGGAGCGGGAGGCGTCGGCCGCCCCGGGGCCCGCCTCCCGGAGCTCCTCCCGGCGGTGCCGGAACGCGACGACCCGCGATCCCGGACAGGGCCCCGGGGGGGCCGCCCTGCGGCCCTGTGGTGCCCGAAGTGAGTTCGCCGGGCATTTACCGGCCAATTCTCACGAGCGTTCTGCCCAAATCGGGATCGATTTGGGCAGAACGCACGTGAGAATTGGCCGGCGTTGGGCAGCCCTGGTCAGCGCCCAGTTCCGCGTGGAGCAGGGCCCTTTCTCGCTCGGGGCATGCCGCGGCCACCCGGAAAACGAGCCGCGACGATGGGGCGCGGCCGGCAGCCGCGGCGCCGGGGAGTTTTCCCCGAGCAGAGTGCATGGAGGCGCCGTGGCCGGGCGTCCGCCTCCGCCGTGGCTGGCGGCCGGGGCGCCCCTGGAGGGGGCTGGCCTCTGTGGGGAAACGGACTGGTCTCTGACTCCGCGGCTAGGACGAAGCCGCGAAAGGTGCCGTTGTCGCCGGGACGGTCGGGGGACTCGTGGCGCGGGACTCAGTGTTCCCCATGGGGAGGCCCCCAGGCTCAGGCCCCTGGCAACGGAAGGCTGAGCAAGCAGACCCGGGCCCGGGCCCGGCTTTCGGGGCTGGCCCGGCCCCAGCTGCCGGCGCCAGGGAGGGGACCCCCGGAGGCTGAGGAGCGGGAGGCGTCGGCCGCCCCGGGGCCCGCCTCCCGGAGCTCCTCCCGGCGGTGCCGGAACGCGACGACCCGCGATCCCGGACAGGGCCCCGGGGGGCCGCCTTGCGGCCCTGTGGTGCCCGAAGTGTGTTCGCCGGGCGTTTTACGGCCAATTCTCACGAGCGTTCTGCCCAAATTGGGATCGATTTGGGCAGAACGCTCGTGAGAATTGGCCGGCGTTGGACAGCCCTGGTCAGCGCCCTGTTCCGCGTGGAGCAGGGCCCTTTCTCGCTCGGGGCATGTCGCGGCCACCCGGAAAACGAGCCGCGACGATGGGGCGCGGCCGGCAGCCGCGGCGCCGGGGAGTTTTCCCCGAGCAGAGTGCATGGAGGCGCCGTGGCCGGGCGTCCGCCTCCGCCGTGGCGGGCGGCCGGGGCGCCCCTGGAGGGGGCTGGCCTCTGTGGGGAAACGGACTGGTCTCTGACTCCGCGGCTAGGACGAAGCCGCGAAAGGTGCCGTTGTCGCCGGGACGGTCGGGGACTCGTGGCGCGGGACTCAGGGTTCCCCATGGGGAGGCCCCCAGGCTCAGGCCCCTGGCAACGGAAGGCTGAGCAAGCAGGCCCGGGCCCGGGCCCGGCTTTCGGGGCTGGCCCGGCCCCAGCTGCCGGCGCCAGGGAGGGGACCCCCGGAGGCTGAGGAGCGGGAGGCGTCGGCCGCCCCGGGGCCCGCCTCCCGGAGCTCCTCCCGGCGGTGCCGAAACGCGACGACCCGCGATCCCGGACAGGGCCCCAGGCGGGCCGCCCTGCGGCCCTGTGGTGCCCGAAGTGTGTTCGCCGGGCGTTTTCCGGCCAATTCTCACGAGCGTTCTGCCCAAATCGGGATCGATTTGGGCAGAACGCTCGTGAGAATTGGCCGGCGTTGGGCAGCCCTGGTCAGCGCCCAGTTCCGCGTGGAGCAGGGCCCTTTCTCACTCGGGGCATGTCGCAGCCACCCGGAAAACGAGCCGCGACGATGGGGCGCGGCCGGGAGCCGCGGCGCCGGGGAGTTTTCCCCGAGCAGAGTGCATGGAGGCGCCGTGCCGGGCGTCCGCCTCCGCCGTGGCGGGCGGCCGGGGCGCCCCTGGAGGGGGCTGGCCTCTGTGGGGAAACGGACTGGTCTCTGACTCCGCGGCTAGGACGAAGCCGCGAAAGGTGCCGTTGTCGCCGGGACGGTCGGGGGACTCGTGGCGCGGGACTCAGGGTTCCCCATGGGGAGGCCCCCAGGCTCAGGCCCCTGGCAACGGAAGGCTGAGCAAGCAGGCCCTGGCCCGGGCCCGGCTTTCGGGGCTGGCCCGGCCCCAGCTGCCGGCGCCAGGGAGGGGACCCCCGGAGGCTGAAGAGCGGGAGGCATCGGCCGCCCCGGGGCCCGCCTCCCGGAGCTCCTCCCGGCGGTGCCGGAACGCGACCACCCGCGATCCCGGACAGGGCCCCGGGGGGGCCGCCCTGCGGCCCTGTGGTGCCCGAAGTGTGTTCGCCGGGCGTTTTCCGGCCAATTCTCACGAGCGTTCTGCCCAAATCGGGATCGATTTGGGCAGAACGCTCGTGAGAATTGGCCGGCGTTGGGCAGCCCTGGTCAGCGCCCAGTTCCGCGTGGAGCAGGGCCCTTTCTCGCTCGGGGCATGTCGCGGCCACCCGGAAAACGAGCCGCGACGATGGGGCGCGGCCGGCAGCCACGGCGCCGGGGAGTTTTCCCCGAGCAGAGTGCATGGAGGCGCCGTGGCCGAGTGTCCGCCTCCGCCGTAGCGGGCGACCGGGGCGCCCCTGGAGGGGGCTGGCCTCTGTGGGGAAACGGACTGGTCTTTGACTCCGCGGCTAGGACGAAGCCGCGAAAGGTGCCGTTGTCGCCGGGACGGTCGGGGGACTCGTGGCGCGGGACTCAGGGTTCCCCATGGGGAGGCCCCCAGGCTCAGGCGCCTGGCAACGGAAGGCTGAGCAAGTAGGTCCGGGCCCGGGCCCGGGTTTCGGGGCTGGCCCGGCCCCGGCGGCCGGCGCCAGGGAGGGGACCCCCGCGACGACACGTGATCCCGGACAGGGCCCCGGGGGGGCAGCCCTGCAGCCCTGTGGTGCCCGAAGAATTTTCGCCGGGCGTTTTCCTGCCAATTCTCACGAGCGTTCTGCCCAAATCGGGATCGATTTGGGCAGAACGCTCGTGAGAATTGGCCGGCGTTGGGCAGCCCTGGTCAGCGCCCAGTGCCGCGTGGAGCAGGGCCCTTTCTCGCTCGGGGCATGGCGCGGCCACACGAAAAACGAGCCGCGACGATGGGGCGTGGCAGGCGGCCCCGGCGCCGGGGAGTTTTCCCCGAGCAGAGTGGATGGAGGCGCCGTGGCCGGGCGTCCACCTCCGCCGTGGCGGGCGGCCGGGGCGCCTGTGGAGGGGGCTGGCCTCTGTGGGGGAACGGAGTGATCTCTCACTCCACGGCTGGGACGAAGCCGCGGAAGGTGCCGTTGTCGCCGGGACGGTCGGGGGGACTCGTGGCGCGGGACACAGGGTTCCCCATGCGGAAGCCCCCAGGCTCAGGCCCCTGGCAACGGAAGGCTGAGCAAGCAGGCCTGGGCCCGGGCCCGGATTTCGGGGCTGGCCCGGCCCCAGCGGCCGGCGCCAGGGAGGGGACCCCCGGAGGCTGAGGAGCGGGAGGCCTCAGCCTCCCCGGGACCCGCCTCCCGGAGCTCCTCCTGGTGGTGACGGAACGTGACGACACGCTATCCCGGACAGGGCCCCGGGGGGGCGGACCTGCGGCCCTCTGGTGCCCGAAGTGTGTTCGCCGGTCGTTTTCCGGCCAATTCTCACGAGCGTTCTGCCCAAAACGGGATCGATTTGGGCAGAACGCTCGTGAGAATTGGCCGGCGTTGGGCAGCCCTGGTCAGCGCCCAGTGCCGGGTGGAGCAGGGCCCTTTCTCGCTCGGGGCATGGCGCGGCCACCCGGAAAATGAGCCGCGACGATGGGGCGCGGCCGGCGGCCCCGGCGCCGGGGAGTTTTCCCCGAGCAGAGTGGATGGAGGCGCCGTGGCCGGGCGTCCGCCTCCGCCGTGGCGGGCGGCCAGGGCGCCTGTGGAGGGGGCTGGCCTCTGTGGGGGAACGGAGTGATCTCTCACTCCACGGCTGGGACGAAGCCGCGAAAGGTGCCGTTGTCGCCGGGACGGTCGGGGGAACTCGTGGCGCGGGACTCAGGGTTCCCCATGCGGAGGACCCCAGGCTCAGGCCCCTGGCAACGGAAGGCTGAGCAAGCAGGCCCGGGCCCGGGCCCGGATTTCGGGGCTGGACTGGCCCCAGGGGCGGGCGCCAGGGAGGGGACCCCCGGAGGCTGAGGAGCGGGAGGCCTCAGCCTCCCCGGGACCCGCCTCCCGGAGCTCCTCCTGGTGGTGACGGAACGTGACGACACGCTATCCCGGACAGGGCCCCGGGGGGGCGGACCTGCGGCCCTCTGGTGCCCGAAGTGTGTTCGCCGGTCGTTTTCCGGCCAATTCTCACGAGCGTTCTGCCCAAAACGGGATCGATTTGGGCAGAACGCTCGTGAGAATTGGCCGGCGATGGGCAGCCCTGGTCAGCGCCCAGTGCCGCGTGGAGCAGGGCCCTTTCTCGCTCGGGGCATGTCGCGGCCACCCGGAAAACGAGCCGCGGCCATGGGGCGCGGCCGGCGGCCCGGCGCCGGGGAGTTTTCCCCGAGCAGAGTGGATGGAGGCGCCATGGCCGGGCATCCGCCTCCGCCGTGGCGGGCGGCCGGGGCGCCCGTGGATGGGGCTGGCCTCTGTGGGGAACGGAGTGATCTCTCACTCCACGGCTGGGATGAAGCCGCGAAAGGTGCCGTTGTCGCCGGGACGGTCGGGGGGACTCGTGGCGCGGGACTCAGTGTTCCCCATGCGGAGGCCCCAAGGCTCAGGCCCCTGGCAACGGAAGGCTGAGGAAGCAGGCCCGGGCCCGGGCCCGGTTTTCGGGGCTGGCCCGGCCCCAGCTGCCGGCACCAGGGAGGGGACCCCCGGAGGCTGAGGAGCAGGAGGCGTCGGCCTCCCCCGGGCCCGCCTCCCGGAGCTCCTCCTGGCGGTGCCGGAACGCGACGACACGCGATCCCGGACAGGGCCCCGGGGGGGCGGCCCTGCGGCCCTGTGGTGCCTGAAGTGTGTTCGCCCGGCGTTTTCCGGCCAATTCTCACGAGCGTTCTGCCCAAATCGGGATCGATTTGCGCAGAACGCTCGTGAGAATTGTCCGGCGTTGGGCAGCCCTGGTCAGCGCCCAAGGCCGCGTGGAGCAGGGCCCTTTCTCGCTCGGGGCATGGCGCGGCCACCCGGAAAACGAGCCGCGACGAAGGGGCGCGGCCGGCGGCCCCGGCGCCGGGGAGTTTTCCCCGAGCAGAGTGTATGGAGGTGCCGTGGCCGGGCGTCCGCCTCCGCCATGACGGGCGGCCGGGGCGTCCGTGGAGGGGGCTGGCCTCTGTGGGGTAACGGAGTGATCTCTCACTCCACGGCTGGGACGAAGCCGCGAAAGGTGCCGTTGTCGCCGGGACGGTCGGGGGGACTCGTGGCGCGGGACACAGAGTTCCCCATGCGGAAGCCCCCAGGCTCAGGCCCCTGTCATCGGAAGGCTGAGCAAGCAGGCCCGGGCCCGGGCCCGGATTTCGGGGCTGGCCCGGCCCCAGCGGCCGGAGCCAGGGAGGGGGACCCCCGGAGGCTGAGGTGCGGGAGGCGTCGGCCTCCCCGGGGCCCGCCTCCCGGAGCTCCTCCTGGCGGTGCCGGAACGCGACGACCCGCGATCCCGGACAGGGCCCCGGGGGGGCGGCCCTGCGGCCCTGTGGTGCCCGAAGTGTGTTCGCCGGGCGTTTTCCGGCCAATTCTCACGAGCGTTCTGCCCAAATCGGGATCGATTTGGGCAGAACGCTCGTGAGAATTGGCCGGCGTTGGGCAGCCCTGGTAAGCGCCCAGTGCCGCGTGGAGCAGGGCCCTTTCTCTCTCGGGGCATGGCGCGGCCACCCGGAAACCGAGCCGCGACGATGGGGAGCGGCCGGCGGCCCCGGCGCCGGGAAGTTTTCCCCGAGCAGAGTGGATGGAGGCGCCGTGGCCGGGCATCCGCCTCCGCCGTGGCGGGCGTCCGGGGCGCCCCTGGAGGGGGCTGGCCTCTGTGGGGAAACAGACTGGTCTCTCACGCCGCGGCTAGGACGAAGCCGCGAAAGGTGCCGTTGTCGCCGGGACGGTCGGGGGACTCGTGGCGTGGGACTCAGGGTTCCCCATGGGGAGGTGTCGGCCTCCCCGGGGCACGCCTCCGGGAGCTCCTCCTGGCGGTGCCGGAATGCGACGACCCGCGATCCGGACAGGGCCCCGGGGGGGGCCGCCCTGCGGCCCTGTGGTGCCCGAAGTGTGTTCGCCGGGCGTTTTCCGGCCAATTCTCACGAGCGTTCTGCCCAAATCGGGATCGCTCATGAGAATTGGCCGGCGTTGGGCAGCCCTGGTCAGCGCCCAGTTCCGCGTGGAGCAAGGCCCTTTCTCGCTCGGGGCATGTCGTGGCCACCCGGTAAACGAGCCGCGACGATGGGGCGCGGCCGGCAGCCGCGGCGCCGGGGAGTTTTCCCCGAGCAGAGTGGATGCCGGTGCCGTGGCCGGGCTGGCCTCTGTGGGGAAACAGATTGGTCTCTCACGCTGCGGCTAGGACGAAGCCGCGAAAGGTGCCGTTGTCGCCGGGACCGTCGGGGGACTCGTGGCGCGGGACTCAGGGTTCCCCATGGGGAGGATCCCAGGCTCAGTCCCCTGGCAACGGAGGACTGAGCAAGCCGGCCCGAGCCCAGGCCCGGCTTTCGGGACTGGCCCGGCCCCAGCTGCCGGCGCCAGGGAGGGGACCCCCGGAGGCTGAGGAGCGGGAGGCGTCGGCCTCCCCGGGGCACGCCTCCCGGAGCTTCTCCTGGCGCTGCCCGAACGCGACGACCCGCGATCCCGGACAGGGCCCCGGGGGGGGCCGCCCTACGGCCCTGTGGTGCCCGAAGTGTGTTCGCCGGGCGTTTTCCGGCCAATTCTCACGAGCGTTCTGCCCAAATCGAGATCGATTTGGGCAGAACGCTCGTGAGATTTGGCCGGCGTTGGGCAGCCCTGGTCAGCGCCCAGTTCCGCGTGCAGCAGGGACCTTCTCGCTCGGGGCATGGCGCGGCCACCCGGAAAACGAGCCGCGACGATGGGGCGCGGCCGGCAGCCGCGGCGCCGGGGAGTTTTCCCCAAGCAGAGTGGATGGAGGCGCCGTGGCCGGGCGTCCGCCTCCGCCGTGGCGGGCGGCCGGGGTGCCCCTGGAGGGGGCTGGCCTCTGTGGGGAAACGGACTGGTCTCTCACTCTGCGGCTAGGACGAAGCCGCGAAAGGTGCCGTTGTCGCCGGGACGGTCGGGGGACTCGTGGCGCGGGACTCAGGTTCCCCATGGGGAGGCCCCCAGGCTCAGGCCCCTGGCAACGGAAGGCTGAGCAAGCAGGCCCGGGCCCGGGCCCGGCTTTCGGGGCTGGCCCGGCCCCAGCTGCCGGCGCCAGGGAGGGGACCCCCGAATGCTGAGGAGCGGGAGGCGTCGGCCTCCCCGGGGCACGCCTCCCGGAGCTCCTCCTGGCGGTGCCGGAACGCGACGACCCGCGATCCCGGACAGGGCCCCGGGGGGGGGGCCGCCCTGCGGCCCTGTGGAGCCCGAAGTGTGTTCGCCGGGCGTTTTCCGGGCAATTATCTCGAGCGTTCTGCCAAAATCGGGATCGATTTGGGCAGAACGCTCGAGAGAATTGGCCGGCGTTGGGCAGCCCTGGTCAGCGCCCAATTCCGCGTGCAGCAGGGCCCTTCTCGCTCGGGGCATGGCGCGGCCACTCGGAAAACGAGCCGCGACGATGGGGCGTGGCCGGCAACCGCGGCGCCGGGGAGTTTTCCCCGAGCAGAGTGGATGGAGGCGCCGTGGCCGGGCGTCCGCCTCCGCCGTGGCGGGCGGCCGGGGCGCCCCTGGAGTGGGCTGGCCTCTGTAGGGAAACAGACTGGTCTCTCACGCCGCGGCTAGGACGAAGCCGCGAAAGGTGCCATTGTCGCCGGGACGGTCGGGGGACTCGTGGCGCGGGACTCAGGGTTCCCCATTGGGAGGCCCCCAGGCTCAGGTCCCTGGCAACGGAAGGCTGAGCAAGCAGGCCTGGGAACGGGCCCGGCTTTCGGGGCTGGCCCGGCCCCAGCTGCCGGCGCCAGGGAGGGGACCCCCGGAAGCTGAGGAGCGGGAGGCGTCGGCCTCCCCGCGGCACGCCTCCCGGAGCTCCTCCTGGCGGTGCCGGAACGCGACGACCTGCGATCCCGGACAGGGCCCCGGGGGGGCCGCCCTGCGGCCCTGTGGTGCCCGAAGTGTGTTCGCCGGGCCTTTTCCGGCCAATTCTCACGAGCGTTCTGCCCAAATCGGGATCGATTTGGGCAGAACGCTCGTGAGAATTGGCCGGCGTTGGGCAGCCCTGGTCAGCGCCCAGTTCCGCGTGGAGCAGGGCCCTTTCTCGCTCGGGGCATGTCGCGGCCACCCGGAAAACGAGCCGCGACGATGGGGCGCGGCCGGCAGCCGCGGCGCCGCAGAGTTTTCCCCGAGCAGAGTGCATGGAGGCGCCGTGGCCGGGCGTCCGCCTCCGCCGTGGCGGGCGGCCGGGGCGCCCCTGGAGGGGGCTGGCCTCTGTGGGGAAACGGACTGGTCTCTGACTCGGTGGCTAGGACGAAGCCGCGAAAGGTGCCGTTGTCGCCGGGACGGTCGGGGGACTCGTGGCGCGGGACTCAGTGTTCCCCATGGGGAGGCCCCCAGGCTCAGGCCCCTGGCAACGGAAGGCTGAGCAAGCAGGCCCGGGCCCGGGCCCGGCTTTCGGGGCTGGCCCGGCCCCAGCTGCCGGCGCCAGGGAGGGGACCCCCGGAGGCTGAGGAGCGGGAGGCGTCGGCCGCCCCGGGGCCCGCCTCCCGGAGCTCCTCCCGGCGGTGCCGGAACGCGACGACCCGCGATCCTGGACAGGGCCCCGGGGGGGCCGCCCTGCGGCCCTGTGGTGCCCGAAGTGTGTTCGCCGGGCGTTTTCCGGCCAATTCTCACGAGCGTTCTGCCCAAATCGGGATCGATTTGGGCAGAACGCTCGTGAGAATTGGCCGGCGTTGGGCAGCCCTGGTCAGCGCCCAGTTCCGCGTGGAGCAGGGCCCTTTCTCGCTCGGGGCATGTCTCGGCCACCCGGAAAACGAGCCGCGACGATGGGGCGCGGCCGGCAGCCGCGGCGCCGCAGAGTTTTCCCCGAGCAGAGTGCATGGAGGCGCCGTGGCCGGGCGTCCGCCTCCGCCGTGGCGGGCGGCCGGGGCGCCCCTGGAGGGGGCTGGCCTCTGTGGGGAAACGGACTGGTCTCTGACTCGGCGGCTAGGACGAAGCCGCGAAAGGTGCCGTTGTCGCCGGGACGGTCGGGGGACTCGTGGCGCGGGACTCAGGGTTCCCCATGGGGAGGCCCCTAGGCTCAGGCCCCTGGCAACGGAAGGCTGAGCAAGCAGGCCCGGGCCCGGGCCCGGCTTTCGGGGCTGGCCCGGCCCCAGCTGCCGGCGCCAGGGAGGGGAACCCCGGAGGATGAGGAGCGGGAGGCGTCGGCCGCCCCGGGGCCCGCCTCCCGGAGCTCCGCCCGGCGGTGCCGGAACGCGACGACCCGCGATCCCGGACAGGGCCCCGGGGGGGCCGCCCTGCGGCCCTGTGGTGCCCGAAGTGTGTTCGCCGGGCGTTTTCCGGCCAATTCTCACGAGCGTTCTGCCCAAATCGGGATCGATTTGGGCAGAACGCTCGTGAGAATTGGCCGGCGTTGGGCAGCCCTGGTCAGCGCCCAGTTCCGCGTGGAGCAGGGCCCTTTCTCGCTCGGGGCATGCCGCGGCCACCCGGAAAACGAGCCGCGACGATGTGGCGCGGCCGGCAGCCGCGGCGCCGGGGAGTTTTCCCCGAGCAGAGTGCATGGAGGCGCCGTGGCCGGGCGTCCGCCTCCGCCGTGGCGGTCGGCCGGGGCGCCCCTGGAGGGGGCTGGCCTCTGTGGGGAAACGGACTGGTCTCTGACTCCGCGGCTAGGACGAAGCCGCGAAAGGTGCCGTTGTCGCCGGGACGGTCGGGGGACTCGTGGCGCGGGACTCAGGGTTCCCCATGGGGAGGCCCCCAGGCTCAGGCCCCTGGCAACGGAAGGCTGAGCAAGCAGGCCCGGGCCCTAGCCCGGGCCCGGCTTTCGGGGCTGGCCCGGCCCCAGCTGCCGGCGCCAGGGAGGGGACCCCCGGAGGCTGAGGAGCGGGAGGCGTCGGCCGCCCCGGGGCCCGCCTCCCGGAGCTCCTCCTGGCGGTGCCGGAACGCGACGACCCGCGATCCCGGACAGGGCCCCGGGGGGGCCGCCCTGCGGCCCTGTGGTGCCCGAAGTGTGTTCGCCGGGCGTTTTCCGGCCAATTCTCACGAGCGTTCTGCCCAAATCGGGATCGATTTGGGCAGAACGCTCGTGAGAATTGGCCGGCGTTGGGCAGCCCTGGTCAGCGCCCAGTTCCGCGTGGAGCAGGGCCCTTTCTCGCTCAGGGCATGCCGCGGCCACCCGGAAAACGAGCCGCGACGATGGGGCGCGGCCGGCAGCCGCGGCGCCGGGGAGTATTCCCCGAGCAGAGTGCATGGAGGCGCCGTGGCCGGGCGTCCGCCTCCGCCGTGGCAGGCGGCCGGGGCGCCCTGGAGGGGGCTGGCCTCTGTGGGGAAACGGACTGGTCTCTGACTCCGCGGCTAGGACGAAGCCGCGAAAGGTGCCGTTGTCGCCGGGACGGTCGGGGGACTCGTGGCGCGGGACTCAGGGTTCCCCATGGGGAGGCCCCCAGGCTCAGGCCCCTGGCAACGGAAGGCTGAGAAAGCAGACCCGGGCCCGGGCCCGGCTTTCGGGGCTGGCCCGGCCCCAGCTGCCGGCGCCAGGGAGGGGACCCCCGGAGGCTGAGGAGCGGGAGGCGTCGGCCGCCCCGGGGCCCGACTCCCGGAGCTCCTCCCGGCGGTGCCGGAACGCGACGACCCGCGATCCCGGACAGGGCCCCGGGGGGGCCGCCCTGCGGCCCTGTGGTGCCCGAAGTGTGTTCGCCGGGCGTTTTCCGGCCAATTCTCACGAGGGTTCTGCCCAAATCGGGATCGATTTGGGCAGAACGCTCGTGAGAATTGGCCGGCGTTGGGCAGCCCTGGTCAGCGCCCAGTTCCGCGTGGAGCAGGGCCCTTTCTCGCTCGGGGCATGTCGCGGCCACCCGGACAACGAGCCGCGACGATGGGGCGCGGCCGGCAGCCGCGGCGCCGCAGAGTTTTCCCCGAGCAGAGTGCAAGGAGGCGCCGTGGCCGGGCGTCCGCCTCCGCCGTGGCGGGCGGCCGGGGCGCCCCTGGAGGGGGCTGGCCTCTGTGGGGAAACGGACTGGTCTCTGACTCGGCGGCTAGGACGAAGCCGCGAAAGGTGCCGTTGTCGCCGGGACGGTCGGGGGACTCGTGGCGCGGGACTCAGGGTTCCCCATGGGGAGGCCCCCAGGCTCAGGCCCCTGGCAACGGAAGGCTGAGCAAGCAGGCCCGGGCCCGGGCCCGGCTTTCGGGGCTGGCCCGGCCCCAGCTGCCGGCGCCAGGGAGGGGACCCCCGGAGGCTGAGGAGCGGGAGGCGTCGGCCGCCCCGGGGCCCGCCTCCCGGAGCTCCTCCCGGCGGTGCCGGAACGCGACGACCCGCGATCCCGGACAGGGCCCCGGGGGGGCCGCCCTGCGGCCCTGTGGTGCCCGAAGTGTGTTCGCCGGGCATTTTCCGGGCAATTCTCACGAGCGTTCTGCCCAAATCGGGATCGATTTGGGCAGAACGCTCGTGAGAATTGGCCGGCGTTGGGCAGCCCTGGTCAGCGCCCAGTTCCGCGTGGAGCAGGGCCCTTTCTCGCTCGGGGCATGTCGCGGCCACCCGGAAAACGAGCCGCGACGATGGGGCGCGGCCGGCAGCCGCGGCGCCGCAGAGTTTTCCCCGAGCAGAGTGCATGGAGGCGCCGTGGCCGGGCGTCCGCCTCCGCCGTGGCGGGCGGCCGGGGCGCCCCTGGAGGGGGCTGGCCTCTGTGGGGAAACGGACTGGTCTCTGACTCGGCGGCTAGGACGAAGCCGCGAAAGGTGCCGTTGTCGCCGGGACGGTCGGGGGACTCGTGGCGCGGGACTCAGGGTTCCCCATGGGGAGGCCCCTAGGCTCAGGCCCCTGGCAACGGAAGGCTGAACAAGCAGGCCCGGGCCCGGGCCCGGCTTTCGGGGCTGGCCCGGCCCCAGCTGCCGGCGCCAGGGAGGGGACCCCCGGAGGATGAGGAGCGGGAGGCGTCGGCCGCCCCGGGGCCCGCCTCCCGGAGCTCCGCCCGGCGGTGCCAGAACGCGACGACCCGCGATCCCGGACAGGGCCCCGGGGGGGCCGCCCTGCGGCCCTGTGGTGCCCGAAGTGTGTTCGCCGGGCGTTTTCCGGCCAATTCTCACGAGCGTTCTGCCCAAATCGGGATCGATTTGGGCAGAACGCTCGTGAGAATTGGCCGGCGTTGGGCAGCCCTGGTCAGCGCCCAGTTCCGCGTGGAGCAGGGCCCTTTCTCGCTCGGGGCATACCGCGGCAACCCGGAAAACGAGCCGCGACGATGGGGCGCGGCCGGCAGCCGCGGCGCCGGGGAGTTTTCCCCGAGCAGAGTGCATGGAGGCGCCGTGGCCGGGCGTCCGCATCCGCCGTGGCGGTCGGCCGGGGCGCCCCTGGAGGGGGCTGGCCTCTGTGGGGAAACGGACTGGTCTCTGACTCCGCGGCTAGGACGAAGCCGCGAAAGGTGCCGTTGTCGCCGGGACGGTCGGGGGACTCGTGGCGCGGGACTCAGGGTTCCCCATGGGGAGGCCCCCAGGCTCAGGCCCCTGGCAACGGAAGGCTGAGCAAGCAGGCCCGGGCCCTAGCCCGGGCCCGGCTTTCGGGGCTGGCCCGGCCCCAGCTGCCGGCGCCAGGGAGGGGACCCCCGGAGGCTGAGGAGCGGGAGGCGTCGGCCGCCCCGGGGCCCGCCTCCCGGAGCTCCTCCCGGCGGTGCCGGAACGCGACGACCCGCGATCCCGGACAGGGCCCCGGGGGGGCCGCCCTGCGGCCCTGTGGTGCCCGAAGTGTGTTCGCCGGGCGTTTTCCGGCCAATTCTCACGAGCGTTCTGCCCAAATCGGGATCGATTTGAGCAGAACGCTCGTGAGAATTGGCCGGCGTTGGGCAGCCCTGGTCAGCGCCCAGTTCCGCGTGGAGCAGGGCCCTTTCTCGCTCGGGGCATGCCGCGGCCACCCGGAAAACGAGCCGCGACGATGGGGCGCGGCCGGCAGCCGCGGCGCCGGGGAGTATTCCCCGAGCAGAGTGCATGGAGGCGCCGTGGCCGGGCGTCCGCCTCCGCCGTGGCAGGCGGCCGGGGCGCCCTGGAGGGGGCTGGCCTCTGTGAGGAAACGGACTGGTCTCTGACTCCGCGGCTAGGACGAAGCCGCGAAAGGTGCCGTTGTCGCCGGGACGGTCGGGGGACTCGTGGCGCGGGACTCAGGGTTCTCCATGGGGAGGCCCCCAGGCTCAGGCCCCTGGCAACGGAAGGCTGAGAAAGCAGACCCGGGCCCGGGCCCGGCTTTCGGGGCTGGCCCGGCCCCAGCTGCCGGCGCCAGGGAGGGGACCCCCGGAGGCTGAGGAGCGGGAGGCGTCGGCCGCCCCGGGGCCCGACTCCCGGAGCTCCTCCCGGCGGTGCCGGAACGCGACGACCCGCGATCCCGGACAGGGCCACGGGGGGGCCGCCCTGCGGCCCTGTGGTGCCCGAAGTGTGTTCGCCGGGCGTTTTCCGGCCAATTCTCACGAGCGTTCTGCCCAAATCGGGATCGATTTGGGCAGAACGCTCGTGAGAATTGGCCGGCGTTGGGCAGCCCTGGTCAGCGCCCAGTTCCGCGTGGAGCAGGGCCCTTTCTCGCTCGGGGCATGTCGCGGCCACCCGGACAACGAGCCGCGACGATGGGGCGCGGCCGGCAGCCGCGGCGCCGCAGAGTTTTCCCCGAGCAGAGTGCAAGGAGGCGCCGTGGCCGGGCGTCCGCCTCCGCCGTGGCGGGCGGCCGGGGCGCCCCTGGAGGGGGCTGGCCTCTGTGGGGAAACGGACTGGTCTCTGACTCGGCGGCTAGGACGAAGCCGCGAAAGGTGCCGTTGTCGCCGGGACGGTCGGGGGACTCGTGGCGCGGGACTCAGGGTTCCCCATGGGGAGGCCCCCAGGCTCAGGCCCCTGGCAACGGAAGGCTGAGCAAGCAGGCCCGGGCCCGGGCCCGGCTTTCGGGGCTGGCCCGGCCCCAGCTGCCGGCGCCAGGGAGGGGACCCCCGGAGGCTGAGGAGCGGGAGGCGTCGGCCGCCCCGGGGCCCGCCTCCCGGAGCTCCTCCCGGCGGTGCCGGAACGCGACGACCCGCGATCCCGGACAGGGCCCCGGGGGGGCCGCCCTGCGGCCCTGTGGTGCCCGAAGTGTGTTCGCTGGGCGTTTTCCGGCCAATTCTCACGAGCGTTCTGCCCAAATCGGGATCGATTTGGGCAGAACGCTCGTGAGAATTGGCCGGCGTTGGGCAGCCCTGGTCAGCGCCCAGTTCCGCGTGGAGCAGGGCCCTTTCTCGCTCGGGGCATGCCGCGGCCACCCGGAAAACGAGCCGCGACGATGGGGCGCGGCCGGCAGCCGTGGCGCCGGGGAGTTTTCCCCGAGCAGAGTGCATGGAGGCGCCGTGGCCGGGCGTCCGCCTCCGCCGTGGCGGGCGGCCGGGGCGCCCCTGGAGGGGGCTGGCCTCTGTGGGGAAACGGACTGGTCTCTGACTCGGCGGCTAGGACGAAGCCGCGAAAGGTGCCGTTGTCGCCGGGACGGTCGGGGGACTCGTGGCGCGGGACTCAGGGTTCCCCATGGGGAGGCCCCCAGGCTCAGGCCCCTGGCAACGGAAGGCTGAGCAAGCAGGCCCGGGCCCGGGCCCGGCTTTCGGGGCTGGCCCGGCCCCAGCTGCCGGCGCCAGGGAGGGGACCCCCGGAGGCTGAGGAGCGGGAGGCGTCGGCCGCCCCGGGGCCCGCCTCCCGGAGCTCCTCCCGGCGGTGCCGGAACGCGACGACCCGCGATCCCGGACAGGGCCCCGGGGGGGGCCGCCCTGCGGCCCTGTGGTGCCCGAAGTGTGTTCGCCGGGCATTTTCCGGGCAATTCTCACGAGCGTTCTGCCCAAATCGGGATCGATTTGGGCAGAACGCTCGTGAGAATTGGCCGGCGTTGGGCAGCCCTGGTCAGCGCCCAGTTCCGCGTGGAGCAGGGCCCTTTCTCGCTCGGGGCATGTCGCGGCCACCCGGAAAACGAGCCGCGACGATGGGGCGCGGCCGGCAGCCGCGGCGCCGCAGAGTTTTCCCCGAGCAGAGTGCATGGAGGCGCCGTGGCCGGGCGTCCGCCTCCGCCGTGGCGGGCGGCGGGGGCGCCCCTGGAGGGGGCTGGCCTCTGTGGGGAAACGGACTGGTCTCTGACTCCGCGGCTAAGACGAAGCCGCGAAAGGTGCCGTTGTCGCCGGGACGGTCGGGGGACTCGTGGCGCGGGACTCAGGGTTCCCCATGGGGAGGCCCCCAGGCTCAGGCCCCTGGCAACGGAAGGCTGAGCAAGCAGGCCCGGGCCCGGGCCCGGCTTTCGGGGCTGACCCGGCCCCAGCTGCCGGCGCCAGGGAGGGGACCCCCGGAGGCTGAGGAGCGGGAGGCGTCGGCCGCCCCGGGGCCCGCCTCCCGGAGCTCCTCCCGGCGGTGCTGGAACGCGACGACCCGCGATCCTGGACAGGGCCCCGGGGGGGCCGCCCTGCGGCCCTGTGGTGCCCGAAGTGTGTTCGCCGGGCGTTTTCCGGCCAATTCTCACGAGCGTTCTGCCCAAATCGGGATCGATTTGGGCAGAACGCTCGTGAGAATTGTCCGGCGTTGGGCAGCCCTGGTCAGCGCCCAGTTCCGCGTGGAGCAGGGCCCTTTCTCGCTCGGGGCATGTCGCGGCCACCCGGAAAACGAGCCGCGACGATGGGGCGCGGCCGGCAGCCGCGGCGCCGCAGAGTTTTCCCCGAGCAGAGTGCATGGAGGCGCCGTGGCCGGGCGTCCGCCTCCGCCGTGGCGGGCGGCCGGGGCGCCCCTGGAGGGGGCTGGCCTCTGTGGGGAAACGGACTGGTCTCTGACTCGGCGGCTAGGACGAAGCCGCGAAAGGTGCCGTTGTCGCCGGGACGGTCGGGGGACTCGTGGCGCGGGACTCAGGGTTCCCCATGGGGAGGCCCCTAGGCTCAGGCCCCTGGCAACGGAAGGCTGAGCAAGCAGGCCCGGGCCCGGGCCCGGCTTTCGGGGCTGGCCCGGCCCCAGCTGCCGGCGCCAGGGAGGGGACCCCCGGAGGATGAGGAGCGGGAGGCGTCGGCCGCCCCGGGGCCCGCCTCCCGGAGCTCCGCCCGGCGGTGCCGGAACGCGACGACCCGCGATCCCGGACAGGGCCCCGGGGGGGCCGCCCTGCGGCCCTGTGGTGCCCGAAGTGTGTTCGCCGGGCGTTTTCCGGCCAATTCTCACGAGCGTTCTGCCCAAATCGGGATCGATTTGGGCAGAACGCTCGTGAGAATTGGCCGGCGTTGGGCAGCCCTGGTCAGCGCCCAGTTCCGCGTGGAGCAGGGCCCTTTCTCGCTCGGGGCATACCGCGGCAACCCGGAAAACGAGCCGCGACGATGGGGCGCGGCCGGCAGCCGCGGCGCCGTGGAGTTTTCCCCGAGCAGAGTGCATGGAGGCGCCGTGGCCGGGCGTCCGCATCCGCCGTGGCGGTCGGCCGGGGCGCCCCTGGAGGGGGCTGGCCTCTGTGGGGAAACGGACTGGTCTCTGACTCCGCGGCTAGGACGAAGCCGCGAAAGGTGCCGTTGTCGCCGGGACGGTCGGGGGACTCGTGGCGCGGGACTCAGGGTTCCCCATGGGGAGGCCCCCAGGCTCAGGCCCCTGGCAACGGAAGGCTGAGCAAGCAGGCCCGGGCCCTAGCCCGGGCCCGGCTTTCGGGGCTGGCCCGGCCCCAGCTGCCGGCGCCAGGGAGGGGACCCCCGGAGGCTGAGGAGCGGGAGGCGTCGGCCGCCCCGGGGCCCGCCTCCCGGAGCTCCTCCCGGCGGTGCCGGAACGCGACGACCCGCGATCCCGGACAGGGCCCCGGGGGGGCCGCCCTGCGGCCCTGTGGTGCCCGAAGTGTGTTCGCCGGGCGTTTTCCGGCCAATTCTCACGAGCGTTCTGCCCAAATCGGGATCGATTTGAGCAGAACGCTCGTGAGAATTGGCCGGCGTTGGGCAGCCCTGGTCAGCGCCCAGTTCCGCGTGGAGCAGGGCCCTTTCTCGCTCGGGGCATGTCGCGGCCACCCGGAAAAACGAGCCGCGACGATGGGGCGCGGCCGGCAGCCGCGGCGCCGCAGAGTTTTCCCCGAGCAGAGTGCATGGAGGCGCCGTGGCCGGGCGTCCGCCTCCGCCGTGGCGGGCGGCGGGGGCGCCCCTGGAGGGGGCTGGCCTCTGTGGGGAAACGGACTGGTCTCTGACTCCGCGGCTAAGACGAAGCCGCGAAAGGTGCCGTTGTCGCCGGGACGGTCGGGGGACTCGTGGCGCGGGACTCAGGGTTCCCCATGGGGAGGCCCCCAGGCTCAGGCCCCTGGCAACGGAAGGCTGAGCAAGCAGGCCCGGGCCCGGGCCCGGCTTTCGGGGCTGACCCGGCCCCAGCTGCCGGCGCCAGGGAGGGGACCCCCGGAGGCTGAGGAGCGGGAGGCGTCGGCCGCCCCGGGGCCCGCCTCCCGGAGCTCCTCCCGGCGGTGCTGGAACGCGACGACCCGCGATCCTGGACAGGGCCCCGGGGGGGCCGCCCTGCGGCCCTGTGGTGCCCGAAGTGTGTTCGCCGGGCGTTTTCCGGCCAATTCTCACGAGCGTTCTGCCCAAATCGGGATCGATTTGGGCAGAACGCTCGTGAGAATTGTCCGGCGTTGGGCAGCCCTGGTCAGCGCCCAGTTCCGCGTGGAGCAGGGCCCTTTCTCGCTCGGGGCATGTCGCGGCCACCCGGAAAACGAGCCGCGACGATGGGGCGCGGCCGGCAGCCGCGGCGCCGCAGAGTTTTCCCCGAGCAGAGTGCATGGAGGCGCCGTGGCCGGGCGTCCGCCTCCGCCGTGGCGGGCGGCCGGGGCGCCCCTGGAGGGGGCTGGCCTCTGTGGGGAAACGGACTGGTCTCTGACTCGGCGGCTAGGACGAAGCCGCGAAAGGTGCCGTTGTCGCCGGGACGGTCGGGGGACTCGTGGCGCGGGACTCAGGGTTCCCCATGGGGAGGCCCCTAGGCTCAGGCCCCTGGCAACGGAAGGCTGAGCAAGCAGGCCCGGGCCCGGGCCCGGCTTTCGGGGCTGGCCCGGCCCCAGCTGCCGGCGCCAGGGAGGGGACCCCCGGAGGATGAGGAGCGGGAGGCGTCGGCCGCCCCGGGGCCCGCCTCCCGGAGCTCCGCCCGGCGGTGCCGGAACGCGACGACCCGCGATCCCGGACAGGGCCCCGGGGGGGGCCGCCCTGCGGCCCTGTGGTGCCCGAAGTGTGTTCGCCGGGCGTTTTCCGGCCAATTCTCACGAGCGTTCTGCCCAAATCGGGATCGATTTGGGCAGAACGCTCGTGAGAATTGGCCGGCGTTGGGCAGCCCTGGTCAGCGCCCAGTTCCGCGTGGAGCAGGGCCCTTTCTCGCTCGGGGCATACCGCGGCAACCCGGAAAACGAGCCGCGACGATGGGGCGCGGCCGGCAGCCGCGGCGCCGTGGAGTTTTCCCCGAGCAGAGTGCATGGAGGCGCCGTGGCCGGGCGTCCGCATCCGCCGTGGCGGTCGGCCGGGGCGCCCCTGGAGGGGGCTGGCCTCTGTGGGGAAACGGACTGGTCTCTGACTCCGCGGCTAGGACGAAGCCGCGAAAGGTGCCGTTGTCGCCGGGACGGTCGGGGGACTCGTGGCGCGGGACTCAGGGTTCCCCATGGGGAGGCCCCCAGGCTCAGGCCCCTGGCAACGGAAGGCTGAGCAAGCAGGCCCGGGCCCTAGCCCGGGCCCGGCTTTCGGGGCTGGCCCGGCCCCAGCTGCCGGCGCCAGGGAGGGGACCCCCGGAGGCTGAGGAGCGGGAGGCGTCGGCCGCCCCGGGGCCCGCCTCCCGGAGCTCCTCCCGGCGGTGCCGGAACGCGACGACCCGCGATCCCGGACAGGGCCCCGGGGGGGCCGCCCTGCGGCCCTGTGGTGCCCGAAGTGTGTTCGCCGGGCGTTTTCCCGGCCAATTCTCACGAGCGTTCTGCCCAAATCGGGATCGATTTGAGCAGAACGCTCGTGAGAATTGGCCGGCGTTGGGCAGCCCTGGTCAGCGCCCAGTTCCGCGTGGAGCAGGGCCCTTTCTCGCTCGGGGCATGCCGCGGCCACCCGGAAAACGAGCCGCGACGATGGGGCGCGGCCGGCAGCCGCGGCGCCGGGGAGTATTCCCCGAGCAGAGTGCATGGAGGCGCCGTGGCCGGGCGTCCGCCTCCGCCGTGGCAGGCGGCCAGGGCGCCCTGGAGGGGGCTGGCCTCTGTGAGGAAACGGACTGGTCTCTGACTCCGCGGCTAGGACGAAGCCGCGAAAGGTGCCGTTGTCGCCGGGACGGTCGGGGGACTCGTGGCGCGGGACTCAGGGTTCCCCATGGGGAGGCCCCCAGGCTCAGGCCCCTGGCAACGGAAGGCTGAGAAAGCAGACCCGGGCCCGGGCCCGGCTTTCGGGGCTGGCCCGGCCCCAGCTGCCGGCGCCAGGGAGGGGACCCCCGGAGGCTGAGGAGCGGGAGGCGTCGGCCGCCCCGGGGCCCGACTCCCGGAGCTCCTCCCGGCGGTGCCGGAACGCGACGACCCGCGATCCCGGACAGGGCCACGGGGGGGCCGCCCTGCGGCCCTGTGGTGCCCGAAGTGTGTTCGCCGGGCGTTTTCCGGCCAATTCTCACGAGCGTTCTGCCCAAATCGGGATCGATTTGGGCAGAACGCTCGTGAGAATTGGCCGGCGTTGGGCAGCCCTGGTCAGCGCCCAGTTCCGCGTGGAGCAGGGCCCTTTCTCGCTCGGGGCATGTCGCGGCCACCCGGACAACGAGCCGCGACGATGGGGCGCGGCCGGCAGCCGCGGCGCCGCAGAGTTTTCCCCGAGCAGAGTGCAAGGAGGCGCCGTGGCCGGGCGTCCGCCTCCGCCGTGGCGGGCGGCCGGGGCGCCCCTGGAGGGGGCTGGCCTCTGTGGGGAAACGGACTGGTCTCTGACTCGGCGGCTAGGACGAAGCCGCGAAAGGTGCCGTTGTCGCCGGGACGGTCGGGGGACTCGTGGCGCGGGACTCAGGGTTCCCCATGGGGAGGCCCCCAGGCTCAGGCCCCTGGCAACGGAAGGCTGAGCAAGCAGGCCCGGGCCCGGGCCCGGCTTTCGGGGCTGGCCCGGCCCCAGCTGCCGGCGCCAGGGAGGGGACCCCCGGAGGCTGAGGAGCGGGAGGCGTCGGCCGCCCCGGGGCCCGCCTCCCGGAGCTCCTCCCGGCGGTGCCGGAACGCGACGACCCGCGATCCCGGACAGGGCCCCGGGGGGGCCGCCCTGCGGCCCTGTGGTGCCCGAAGTGTGTTCGCTGGGCGTTTTCCGGCCAATTCTCACGAGCGTTCTGCCCAAATCGGGATCGATTTGGGCAGAACGCTCGTGAGAATTGGCCGGCGTTGGGCAGCCCTGGTCAGCGCCCAGTTCCGCGTGGAGCAGGGCCCTTTCTCGCTCGGGGCATGCCGCGGCCACCCGGAAAACGAGCCGCGACGATGGGGCGCGGCCGGCAGCCGTGGCGCCGGGGAGTTTTCCCCGAGCAGAGTGCATGGAGGCGCCGTGGCCGGGCGTCCGCCTCCGCCGTGGCGGGCGGCCGGGGCGCCCCTGGAGGGGGCTGGCCTCTGTGGGGAAACGGACTGGTCTCTGACTCCGCGGCTAGGACGAAGCCGCGAAAGGTGCCGTTGTCGCCGGGACGGTCGGGGGACTCGTGGCGCGGGACTCAGGGTTCCCCATGGGGAGGCCACCAGGCTCAGGCCCCTGGCAACGGAAGGCTGAGCAAGCAGGCCCGGGCCCGGGCCAGGGCCCGGTTTCGGGGCTGGCCCGGCCCCAGCTGCCGGCGCCAGGGAGGGGACCCCCGGAGGCTGAGGAGCGGGAGGCGTCGGCCGCCCCGGGGCCCGCCTCCCGGAGCTCCTCCCGGCGGTGCCGAAACGCGACGACCCGCGATCCCGGACAGGGCCCCGGGCGGACCGCCCTGCGGCCCTGTGGTGCCCGAAGTGTGTTCGCCGGGCATTTTCCGGCCAATTCTCACGAGCGTTCTGCCCAAATTGGGATCGATTTGGGCAGAACGCTCGTGAGAATTGGCCGGCGTTGGGCAGCCCTGGTCAGCGCCCAGTTCCGCGTGGAGCAGGGCCCTTTCTCGCTCGGGGCATGTCGCGGCCACCCGGAAAACGAGCCGCGACGATGGGGCGCGGCCGGCCGCCGCGGCGCCGGGGAGTTTTCCCCGAGCAGAGTGCATGGAGGCGCCGTGGCCGGGCGTCCGCCTCCGCCGTGGCGGTCGGCCGGGGCGCCCCTGGAGGGGGCTGGCCTCTGTGGGGAAACGGACTGGTCTCTGACTCCGCAGCTAGGACGAAGCCGCGAAAGGTGCCGTTGTCGCCGGGACGGTCGGGGGACTCGTGGCGCGGGACTCAGGGTTCCCCATGGGGAGGCCCCCAGGCTCAGGCCCCTGGCAACGGAAGGCTGAGCAAGCAGGCCCGGGCCCGAGCCCGGGCCCGGCTTTCGGGGCTGGCCCGGCCCCAGCTGCCGGCGCCAGGGAGGGGACCCCCGGAGGCTGAGGAGCGGGAGGCGTCGGCCGCCCCGGGGCCCGCCTCCCGGAGCTCCTCCCGGCGGTGCCGGAACGCGACGACCCGCGATCCCGGACAGGGCCCCGGGGTGGCCGCCCTGCGGCCCTGTGGTGCCCGAAGTGTGTTCGCCGGGCGTTTTCCGGCCAATTCTCACGAGCGTTCTGCCCAAATCGGGATCGATTTGGGCAAAACGCTCGTGAGAATTGGACGGCGTTGGGCAGCCCTGGTCAGCGCCCAGTTCCGCGTGGAGCAGGGCCCTTTCTCGCTCGGGGCATGCCACGGCCACCCGGAAAACGAGCCGCGACGATGGGGCGCGGCCGGCAGCCGTGGCGCCGGGGAGTTTTCCCCGAGCAGAGTGCATGGAGGCGCCGTGGCCGGGCGTCCGCCTCCGCCGTGGCGGGCGGTCGGGTCGCCCCTGGAGGGGGCTGGCCTCTGTGGGGAAACGGACTGGTCTCTGACTCCGCGGCTAGGACGAAGCCGCGAAAGGTGCCGTTGTCGCCGGGACGGTCGGGGGACTCGTGGCGCGGGACTCAGGGTTCCCCATGGGGAGGCCCCCAGGCTCAGGCCCCTGGCAACGGAAGGCTGAGCAAGCAGGCCCGGGCCCTAGCCCGGGCCCGGCTTTCGGGGCTGGCCCGGCCCCAGCTGCCGGCGCCAGGGAGGGGACCCCCGGAGGCTGAGGAGCGGGAGGCGTCGGCCGCCCCGGGGCACGCCTCCCGGAGCTCCTCCCGGCGGTGCCGGAACGCGACGACCCGCGATCCCGGACAGGGCCCCGGGGGGGCCGCCCTGCGGCCCTGTGGTGCCCGAAGTGTGTTCGCCGGGCGTTTTCCGGCCAATTCTCACGAGCGTTCTGCCCAAATCGGGATCGATTTGAGCAGAACGCTCGTGAGAATTGGCCGGCGTTGGGCAGCCCTGGTCAGCGCCCAGTTCCGCGTGGAGCAGGGCCCTTTCTCGCTCGGGGCATGCCGCGGCCACCCGGAAAACGAGCCGCGACGATGGGGCACGGCCGGCAGCCGCGGCGCCGGGTAGTATTCCCCGAGCAGAGTGCATGGAGGCGCCGTGGCCGGGCGTCCGCCTCCGCCGTGGCAGGCGGCCGGGGCGCCCTGGAGGGGGCTGGCCTCTGTGGGGAAACGGACTGGTCTCTGACTCCGCGGCTAGGAGGAAGCCGCGAAAGGTGCCGTTGTCGCCGGGACGGTCGGGGGACTCGTGGCGCGGGACTCAGGGTTCCCCATGGGGAGGCCCCCAGGCTCAGGCCCCTGGCAACGGAAGGCTGAGAAAGCAGACCCGGGCCCGGGCCCGGCTTTCGGGGCTGGCCCGGCCCCAGCTGCCGGCGCCAGGGAGGGGACCCCCGGAGGCTGAGGAGCGGGAGGCGTCGGCCGCCCCGGGGCCCGACTCCCGGAGCTCCTCCCGGCGGTGCCGGAACGCGACGACCCGCGATCCCGGACAGGGCCTCGGGGGGGCCGCCCTGCGGCCCTGTGGTGCCCGAAGTGTGTTCGCCGGGCGTTTTCCGGCCAATTCTCACGAGCGTTCTGCCCAAATCGGGATCGATTTGGGCAGAACGCTCGTGAGAATTGGCCGGCGTTGGGCAGCCCTGGTCAGCGCCCAGTTCCGCGTGGAGCAGGGCCCTTTCTCGCTCGGGGCATGTCGCGGCCACCCGGACAACGAGCCGCGACGATGGGGCGCGGCCGGCAGCCGCGGCGCCGCAGAGTTTTCCCCGAGCAGAGTGCAAGGAGGCGCCGTGGCCGGGCGTCCGCCTCCGCCGTGGCGGGCGGCCGGGGCGCCCCTGGAGGGGGCTGGCCTCTGTGGGGAAACGGACTGGTCTCTGACTCGGCGGCTAGGACGAAGCCGCGAAAGGTGCCGTTGTCGCCGGGACGGTCGGGGGACTCGTGGCGCGGGACTCAGGGTTCCCCATGGGGAGGCCCCCAGGCTCAGGCCCCTGGCAACGGAAGGCTGAGCAAGCAGGCCCGGGCCCGGGCCCGGCTTTCGGGGCTGGCCCGGCCCCAGCTGCCGGCGCCAGGGAGGGGACCCCCGGAGGCTGAGGAGCGGGAGGCGTCGGCCGCCCCGGGGCCCGCCTCCCGGAGCTCCTCCCGGCGGTGCCGGAACGCGACGACCCGCGATCCCGGACAGGGCCCCGGGGGGGCCGCCCTGCGGCCCTGTGGTGCCCGAAGTGTGTTCGCCGGGCATTTTCCGGGCAATTCTCACGAGCGTTCTGCCCAAATCGGGATCGATTTGGGCAGAACGCTCGTGAGAATTGGCCGGCGTTGGGCAGCCCTGGTCAGCGCCCAGTTCCGCGTGGAGCAGGGCCCTTTCTCGCTCGGGGCATGTCGCGGCCACCCGGAAAACGAGCCGCGACGATGGGGCGCGGCCGGCAGCCGCGGCGCCGCAGAGTTTTCCCCGAGCAGAGTGCATGGAGGCGCCGTGGCCGGGCGTCCGCCTCCGCCGTGGCGGGCGGCCGGGGCGCCCCTGGAGGGGGCTGGCCTCTGTGGGGAAACGGACTGGTCTCTGACTCCGCGGCTAAGACGAAGCCGCGAAAGGTGCCGTTGTCGCCGGGACGGTCGGGGGACTCGTGGCGCGGGACTCAGGGTTCCCCATGGGGAGGCCCCCAGGCTCAGGCCCCTGGCAACGGAAGGCTGAGCAAGCAGGCCCGGGCCCGGGCACGGGCCCGGCTTTCGGGGCTGGCCCGGCCCCAGCTGCCGGCGCCAGCGAGGGGACCCCCGGAGGCTGAGGAGCGGGAGGCGTCGGCCGCCCCGGGGCCCGCCTCCCGGAGCTCCTCCCGGAGGTGCCGGAACGCGACGACCCGCGATCCCGGACAGGGCCCCGGGGGGGCCGCCCTGCGGCCCTGTGGTGCCCGAAGTTGTGTTCGCTGGGCGTTTTCCGGCCAATTCTCACGAGCGTTCTGCCCAAATCGGGATCGATTTGGGCAGAACGCTCGTGAGAATTGGCCGGCGTTGGGCAGCCCTGGTCAGCGCCCAGTTCCGCGTGGAGCAGGGCCCTTTCTCGCTCGGGGCATGCCGCGGCCACCCGGAAAACGAGCCGCGACGATGGGGCGCGGCCGGCAGCCGCGGCGCCGGGGAGTTTTCCCCGAGCAGAGTGCATGGAGGCGCCGTGGCCGGGCGTCCGCCTCCGCCGTGGCGGGCGGCCGGGGCGCCCCTGGAGGGGGCTGGCCTCTGTGGGGAAACGGACTGGTCTCTGACTCCGCGGCTAGGACGAAGCCGCGAAAGGTGCCGTTGTCGCCGGGACGGTCGGGGGACTCGTGGCGCGGGACTCAGGGTTCCCCATGGGGAGGCCACCAGGCTCAGGCCCCTGGCAACGGAAGGCTGAGCAAGCAGGCCCGGGCCCGGGCCAGGGCCCGGTTTCGGGGCTGGCCCGGCCCCAGCTGCCGGCGCCAGGGAGGGGACCCCCGGAGGCTGAGGAGCGGGAGGCGTCGGCCGCCCCGGGGCCCGCCTCCCGGAGCTCCTCCCGGCGGTGCCGAAACGCGACGACCCGCGATCCCGGACAGGGCCCCGGGCGGACCGCCCTGCGGCCCTGTGGTGCCCGAAGTGTGTTCGCCGGGCATTTTCCGGCCAATTCTCACGAGCGTTCTGCCCAAATTGGGATCGATTTGGGCAGAACGCTCGTGAGAATTGGCCGGCGTTGGGCAGCCCTGGTCAGCGCCCAGTTCCGCGTGGAGCAGGGCCCTTTCTCGCTCGGGGCATGTCGCGGCCACCCGGAAAACGAGCCGCGACGATGGGGCGCGGCCGGCCGCCGCGGCGCCGGGGAGTTTTCCCCGAGCAGAGTGCATGGAGGCGCCGTGGCCGGGCGTCCGCCTCCGCCGTGGCGGTCGGCCGGGGCGCCCCTGGAGGGGGCTGGCCTCTGTGGGGAAACGGACTGGTCTCTGACTCCGCGGCTAGGACGAAGCCGCGAAAGGTGCCGTTGTCGCCGGGACGGTCGGGGGACTCGTGGCGCGGGACTCAGGGTTCCCCATGGGGAGGCCCCCAGGCTCAGGCCCCTGGCAACGGAAGGCTGAGCAAGCAGGCCCGGGCCCGAGCCCGGGCCCGGCTTTCGGGGCTGGCCCGGCCCCAGCTGCCGGCGCCAGGGAGGGGACCCCCGGAGGCTGAGGAGCGGGAGGCGTCGGCCGCCCCGGGGCCCGCCTCCCGGAGCTCCTCCCGGCGGTGCCGGAACGCGACGACCCGCGATCCCGGACAGGGCCCCGGGGTGGCCGCCCTGCGGCCCTGTGGTGCCCGAAGTGTGTTCGCCGGGCGTTTTCCGGCCAATTCTCACGAGCGTTCTGCCCAAATCGGGATCGATTTGGGCAAAACGCTCGTGAGAATTGGACGGCGTTGGGCAGCCCTGGTCAGCGCCCAGTTCCGCGTGGAGCAGGGCCCTTTCTCGCTCGGGGCATGTCGCGGCCACCCGGAAAACGAGCCGCGACGATGGGGCGCGGCCGACAGCCGCGGCGCCGGGGAGTTTTCCCCGAGCAGAGTGCATGGAGGCGCCGTGGCCGGGCGTCCGCCTCCGCCGTGGCGGTCGGCCGGTGTGCCCCTGGAGGGGGCTGGCCTCTGTGGGGAAACGGACTGATCTCTGACTCCGCGGCTAGGACGAAGCCGCGAAAGGTGCCGTTGTCGCCGGGACGGTCGGGGGACTCGTGGCGCGGGACTCAGGGTTCCCCATGGGGAGGCCCCCAGGCTCAGGCCCCTGGCAACGGAAGGCTGAGCAAGCAGGCCCGGGCCCGGGCACGGGCCCGGCTTTCGGGGCTGGCCCGGCCCCAGCTGCCGGCGCCAGGGAGGGGACCCCCGGAGGCTGAGGAGCGGGAGGCGTCGGCCGCCCCGGGGCCCGCCTCCCGGAGCTCCACCCGGCGGTGCCGGAACGCGACGACCCGCGATCCCGGACAGGGCCCCGGGGGGGCCGCCCTGCGGCCCTGTGGTGCCCGAAGTGTGTTCGCCGGGCGTTTTCCGGCCAATTCTCACGAGCGTTCTGCCCAAATCGGGATCGATTTGGGCAGAACGCTCGTGAGAATTGGCCGGCGTTGGGCAGCCCTGGTCAGCGCCCAGTTCCGCGTGGAGCAGGGCCCTTTCTCGCTCGGGGCATGCCACGGCCACCCGGAAAACGAGCCGCGACGATGGGGCGCGGCCGGCAGCCGTGGCGCCGGGGAGTTTTCCCCGAGCAGAGTGCATGGAGGTGCCGTGGCCGGGCGTCCGCCTCCGCCGTGGCGGGCGGCCGGGTCGCCCCTGGAGGGGGCTGGCCTCTGTGGGGAAACGGACTGGTCTCTGACTCCGCGGCTAGGACGAAGCCGCGAAAGGTGCCGTTGTCGCCGGGACGGTCGGGGGACTCGTGGCGCGGGACTCAGGGTTCCCCATGGGGAGGCCCCCAGGCTCAGGCCCCTGGCAACGGAAGGCAGAACAAGCAGGCCCGGGCCCGGGCCCGTCTTTCGGGGCTGGCCCGGCCCCAGCTGCCGGCGCCAGGGAGGGGACCCCCGGAGGCTGAGGAGCGGGAGGCGTCGGCCGCCCCGGGGCCCGCCTCCCGGAGCTCCTCCCGGCGGTGCCGAAACGCGACGACCCGCGATCCCGGACAGGGCCCCGGGCGGACCGCCCTGCGGCCCTGTGGTGCCCGAAGTGTGTTCGCCGGGCATTTTCCGGCCAATTCTCACGAGCGTTCTGCCCAAATTGGGATCGATTTGGGCAGAACGCTCGTGAGAATTGGCCGGCGTTGGGCAGCCCTGGTCAGCGCCCAGTTCCGCGTGGAGCAGGGCCCTTTCTCGCTCGGGGCATGTCGCGGCCACCCGGAAAACGAGCCGCGACGATGGGGCGCGGCCGGCCGCCGCGGCGCCGGGGAGTTTTCCCCGAGCAGAGTGCATGGAGGCGCCGTGGCCGGGCGTCCGCCTCCGCCGTGGCGGTCGGCCGGGGCGCCCCTGGAGGGGGCTGGCCTCTGTGGGGAAACGGACTGGTCTCTGACTCCGCGGCTAGGACGAAGCCGCGAAAGGTGCCGTTGTCGCCGGGACGGTCGGGGGACTCGTGGCGCGGGACTCAGGGTTCCCCATGGGGAGGCCCCCAGGCTCAGGCCCCTGGCAACGGAAGGCTGAGCAAGCAGGCCCGGGCCCGAGCCCGGGCCCGGCTTTCGGGGCTGGCCCGGCCCCAGCTGCCGGCGCCAGGGAGGGGACCCCCGGAGGCTGAGGAGCGGGAGGCGTCAGCCGCCCCGGGGCTCGCCTCCCGGAGCTCCTCCCGGCGGTGCTGAAACGCGACGACCCGCGATCCCGGACAGGGCCCCGGGCGGGCCGCCCTGCGGCCCTGTGGTGCCCGAAGTGTGTTCGCCGGGCGTTTTCCGGCCAATTCTCACGAGCGTTCTGCCCAAATCGGGATCGATTTGGGCAGAACGCTCGTGAGAATTGGCCGGCGTTGGGCAGCCCTGGTCAGCGCCCAGTTCCGCGTGGAGCAGGGCCCTTTCTCGCTCGGGGCATGTCGCGGCAACCCGGAAAACGAGCCGCGACGATGGGGCGCGGCCGGCAGCCGCGGCGCCGGGGAGTTTTCCCCGAGCGGAGTGCATGGAGGCGCCGTGGCCGGGCGTCCGCCTCCGCCGTGGCGGGCGGCCGGGGCGCCCCTGGAGGGGGCTGGCCTCTGTGGGGAAACGGACTGGTCTCTGACTCCGCGGCTAGGACGAAGCCGCGAAAGGTGCCGTTGTCGCCGGGATGGTCGGGGGACTCGTGGCGCGGGACTCAGGGTTCCCCATGGGGAGGCCCCCAGGCTCAGGCCCCTGGCAACGGAAGGCTGAGCAAGCAGGCCCGGGCCCGAGCCCGGGCCCGGCTTTCGGGGCTGGCCCGGCCCCAGCTGCCGGCGCCAGGGAGGGGACCCCCGGAGGCTGAGGAGCGGGAGGCGTCGGCCGCCCCGGGGCCCGCCTCCCGGAGCTCCTCCCGGCGGTGCCGGAACGCGACGACCCGCGATCCCGGACAGGGCCCCGGGGGGGCCGCCCTGCGGCCCTGTGGTGCCCGAAGTGTGTTCGCCGGGCGTTTTCCCGGCCAATTCTCACGAGCGTTCTGCCCAAATCGGGATCGATTTGGGCAGAACGCTCGTGAGAATTGGCCGGCGTTGGGCAGCCCTGGTCAGCGCCCAGTTCCGCGTGGAGCAGGGCCCTTTCTCGCTCGGGGCATGTCGCGGCCACCCGGAAAACGAGCCGCGACGATGGGGCGCGGCCGGCAGCCGCGGCGCCGGGGAGTTTTCCCCGAGCAGAGTGCATGGAGGCGCCGTGGCCGGGCGTCCGCCTCCGCCGTGGCGGGCGGCCGGGGCGCCCCTGGAGGGGGCTGGCCTCTGTGGGGAAACGGACTGGTCTCGACTCCGCGGCTAGGACGAAGCCGCGAAAGGTGCCGTTGTCGCCGGGACGGTCGGGGGGACTCGTGGCGCGGGACTCAGGGTTCCCCATGGGGAGGCCCCCAGGCTCAGGCCCCTGGCAACGGAAGGCTGAGCAAGCAGGCCCGGGCCCGGGCCCGTCTTTCGGGGCTGGCCCGGCCCCAGCTGCCGGCGCCAGGGAGGGGACCCCCGGAGGCTGAGGAGCGGGAGGCGTCGGCCGCCCCGGGGCCCGCCTCCCGGAGCTCCTCCCGGCGGTGCCGGAACGCGACGACCCGCGATCCCGGACAGGGCCCCGGGGGGGCCGCCCTGCGGCCCTGTGGTGCCCGAAGTGTGTTCGCCGGGCGTTTTCCGGCCAATTCTCACGAGCGTTCTGCCCAAATCGGGATCGATTTGGGCAGAACGCTCGTGAGAATTGGCCGGCGTTGGGCAGCCCTGGTCAGCGCCCCGTTCCGCGTGGAGCAGGGCCCTTTCTCGCTCGGGGCATGTCGCGGCCACCCGGAATACGAGCCGCGAAGATGGGGCGCGGCCGGCAGCCGCGGCGCCGCAGAGTTTTCCCCGAGCAGAGTGCATGGAGGCGCCGTGGCCGGGCGTCCGCCTCCGCCGTGGCGGGCGGCCGGGGCGCCCCTGGAGGGGGCTGGCCTCTGTGGGGAAACGGACTGGTCTCTGACTCGGTGGCTAGGACGAAGCCGCGAAAGGTGCCGTTGTCGCCGGGACGGTCGGGGGACTCGTGGCGCGGGACTCAGGGTTCCCCATGGGGAGGCCCCCAGGCTCAGGCCCCTGGCAACGGAAGGATGTGCAAGCAGGCCCGGGCCCGGGCCCGGCTTTCGGGGCTGGCCCGGCCCCAGCTGCCGGCGCCAGGTAGGGGACCCCCGGAGGCTGAGGAGCGGGAGGCCTCGGCCGCCCCGGGGCCCGCCTCCCGGAGCTCCTCCCAGCGGTGCCGGAACGCGACGACCCGCGATCCCGGACAGGGCCCCGGGGGGCCGCCCTGCGGCCCTGTGGTGCCCGAAGTGTGTTCGCCGGGCGTTTTCCGGCCAATTCTCACGAGCGTTCTGCCCAAATCGGGATCGATTTGGGCAGAACGCTCGTGAGAATTGGCCGGCGTTGGGCAGCCCTGGTCAGCGCCCAGTTCCGCGTGGAGCAGGGCCCTTTCTCGCTCGGGGCATGTCGCGGCCACCCGGAAAACGAGCCGCGACGATGGGGCGCGGCCGGCAGCCGCGGCGCCGCAGAGTTTTCCCCGAGCAGAGTGCATGGAGGCGCCGTGGCCGGGCGTCCGCCTCCGCCGTGGCGGGCCTCCGGGGCGCCCCTGGAGGGGGCTGGCCTCTGTGGGGAAACGGACTGGTCTCTGACTCCGCGGCTAGGACGAAGCCGCGAAAGGTGCCGTTGTCGCCGGGACGGTCGGGGGACTCGTGGCGCGGGACTCAGGGTTCCCCATGGGGAGGCCCCCAGGCTCAGGCCCCTGGCAATGGAAGGCTGAGCAAGCAGGCCCGGGCCCGGGGCAGGGCCCGGCTTTCGGGGCTGGCCCGGCCCCAGCTGCCGGCGCCAGGGAGGGGACCCCCGGAGGCTGAGGAGCGGGAGGCGTCGGCCGCCCCGGGGCCCGCCTCCCGGAGCTCCTCCCGGCGGTGCCGAAACGCGACGACCCGCGATCCCGGACAGGGCCCCGGGCGGGCCGCCCTGCGGCCCTGTGGTGCCCGAAGTGTGTTCGCCGGGCGTTTTCCGGCCAATTCTCACGAGCGTTCTGCCCAAATCGGGATCGATTTGGGCAGAACGCTCGTGAGAATTGGCCGGCGTTGGGCAGCCCTGGTCAGCGCCCAGTTCCGCGTGGAGCAGGGCCCTTTCTCGCTCGGGGCATGTCGCGGCCACCCGGAAAACGAGCCGCGACGATGGGGCGCGGCCGGCAGCCGCGGCGCCGGGGAGTTTTCCCCGAGCAGAGTGCATGGAGGCGCCGTGGCCGGGCGTCCGCCTCCGCCGTGGCAGTCGGCCCGGGCGCCCCTGGAGGGGGCTGGCCTCTGTGGGGAAACGGACTGGTCTCTGACTCCGCGGCTAGGACGAAGCCGCGAAAGGTGCCGTTGTCGCCGGGACGGTCGGGGGACTCGTGGCGCGGGACTCAGGGTTCCCCATGGGGAGGCCCCCAGGCTCAGGCCCCTGGCAACGGAAGGCTGAGCAAGCAGGCCCGGGCCCGAGTCGGGGCCCGGCTTTCGGGGCTGGCCCGGCCCCAGCTGCCGGCGCCAGGGAGGGGACCCCCGGAGGCTGAGGAGCGGGAGGCGTCGGCCGCCCCGGGGCCCGCCTCCCGGAGCTCCTCCCGGCGGTGCCGGAACGCGACGACCCGCGATCCCGGACAGGGCCCCGGGGGGGCCGCCCTGCGGCCCTGTGGTGCCCGAAGTGTGTTCGCCGGGCGTTTTCCGGCCAATTCTCACGAGCGTTCTGCCCAAATCGGGATCGATTTGGGCAGAACGCTCGTGAGAATTGGCCGGCGTTGGGCAGCCCTGGTCAGCGCCCAGTTCCGCGTGGAGCAGGGCCCTTTCTCGCTCGGGGCATGCCGCGGCCACCCGGAAAACGAGCCGCGACGATGGGGCGCGGCCGGCAGCCGCGGCGCCGGGGAGTTTTCCCCGAGCAGAGTGCATGGAGGCGCCGTGGCCGGGCGTCCGCCTCCGCCGTGGCGGGCGGCCGGGGCGCCCCTGGAGGGGGCTGGCCTCTGTGGGGAAACGGACTGGTCTCTGACTCCACGGCTAGGACGAAGCCGCGAAAGGTGCCGTTGTCGCCGGGACGGTCGGGGGACTCGTGGCGCGGGACTCAGGGTTCCCCATGGGGAGGCCCCCAGGCTCAGGCCCCTGGCAACGGAAGGCTGAGCAAGCAGACCCGGGCCCGGGCCCGGCTTTCGGGGCTGGCCCGGCCCCAGCTGCCGGCGCCAGGGAGGGGACCCCCGGAGGCTGAGGAGCGGGAGGCGTCGGCCGCCCCGGGGCCCGCCTCCCGGAGCTCCTCCGGCGGTGCCGGAACGCGACGACACGCGATCCCGGACAGGGCCCTGGGGGGGCCGCCCTGCGGCCCTGTGGTGCCCGATGTGTGTTCGCCGGGGGTTTTCCGGCCAATTCTCACGAGCGTTCTGCCCAAATCAGGATCGATTTGGGCAGAACGCTCGTGAGAATTGGCCGGCGTTGGGCAGCCCTGGTCAGCGCCCAGTTCCGCGTGGAGCAGGGCCCTTTCTCGCTCGGGGCATGTCGCAGCCACCCGGAAAACAAGCCGCGACGATGGGGCGCGGCCGGCAGCCGCGGCGCCGGGGAGTTTTCCCCCGAGCAGAGTGCATGGAGGCGCCGTGGCCGGGCGTCCGCCTCCGCCGTGGCGGGCGGCCGGGGCGCCCCTGGAGGGGGCTGGCCTCTGTGGGGAAACGGACTGGTCTCTGACTCCGCGGCTAGGACGAAGCCGCGAAAGGTGCCGTTGTCGCCGGGACGGTCGGGGGACTCGTGGCGCGGGACTCAGGGTTCCCCATGGGGAGGCCCCCAGGCTCAGGCCCCTGGCAACGGAAGGCTGAGCCAGCAGGCCCGGGCCCGGGCTCGGACCCGGCTTTCGGGGCTGGCCCGGCCCCAGCTGCCGGCGCCAGGGAGGGGACCCCCGGAGGCTGAGGAGCGGGAGGCGTCGGCCTCCCCGGGGCCCGCCTCCCGGAGCTCCTCCCGGCGGTGCCGGAACGCGACGACCCGCGATCCCGGACAAGGCCCCGGGGGGGCCGCCCTGCAGCCCTGTGGTGCCCGAAGTGTGTTCGCCGGGCGTTTTCCGGCCAATTCTCACGAGCGTTCTGCCCAAATCGGGATCGATTTGGGCAGAACGCTCGTGAGAATTGGCCGGCGTTGGGCAGCCCTGGTCAGCGCCCTGTTCCGCGTGGAGCAGGGCCCTTTCTCGCTCGGGGCATGTCGCGGCCACCCGGAAAACGAGCCGCGACGATGGGGCGCGGCCGGCAGCCGCGGCGCCGGGGAGTTTTCCCCAAGCAGAGTGCATAGAGGCGCCGTGGTCGGGCGTCCGCCACCGCCGTGGCGGGCGGCCGGGGCGACCCTGGAGGGGGCTGGCCTCTGTGGGGAAACGGACTGGTCTCTGACTCCGCGGCTAGGACGAAGCCGCGAAAGGTGCCGTTGTCGCTGGGACCTTCGGGGGACTCGTGGCGCGGGACTCAGGGTTCCCCATGGGGAGGCCCCCAGGCTCAGGCCCCGGGCAACTGAAGGCTGAGCAAGCAGGCCCGGGCCCGGGCCCGGCTTTCGGGGCTGGCCCGGCCCCAGCTGCCGGCGCCAGGGAGGGGACCCCCGGAGGCTGAGGAGCGGGAGGCGTCGGCCGCCCCGGGGCCCGCCTCCCGGAGCTCCTCCCGGCGGTGCCGGAACGCGACGACCCGCGATCCCGGACAGGGCCCCGGGGGGGCCGCCCTGGGGCCCTGTGGTGCCCGAAGTGTGTTCGCCGGGCGTTTTCCGGCCAATTCTCACGAGCGTTCTGCCCAAATCGGGATCGATTTGGGCAGAACGCTCGTGAGAATTGGCCGGCGTTGGGCAGCCCTGGTCAGCGCCCAGTTCCGCGTGGAGCAGGGCCCTTTCTCGCTCGGGGCATGTCGCGGCCACCCGGAAAACGAGCCGCGACGATGGGGCGCGGCCGGCAGCCGCGGCGCCGGGGAGTTTTCCCCGAGCAGAGTGCATGGAGGCGCCGTGGCCGGGCGTCCGCCTCCGCCGTGGCGGTCGGCCGGGGCGCCCCTGGAGGGGGCTGGCCTCTGTGGGGAAACGGACTGATCTCTGAGTCCGCGGCTAGGACGAAGCCGCGAAAGGTGCCGTTGTCGCCGGGACGGTCGGGGGACTCGTGGCGCGGGGACTCAGGGTTCACCATTGGGAGGCCCCCAGGCTCAGGCCCCTGGCAACGGAAGGCTGAGCAAGCAGGCCCGGCCCCGGGCACGGGCCCGGCTTTCGGGGCTGACCCGGCCCCAGCTGCCGGCGCCAGGGAGGGGACCCCCGGAGGCTGAGGAGCGGGAGGCGTCGGCCGCCCCGGGGCCCGCCTCCCGGAGCTCCTCCCGGCGGTGCCGGAACGCGACGACCCGCGATCCCGGACAGGGCCCCGGGGGGGCCGCCCTGCGGCCCTGTGGTGCCCGAAGTGTGTTCGCCGGGCGTTTTCCGGCCAATTCTCACGAGCGTTCTGCCCAAATCGAGATCGATTTGGGCAGAACGCTCGTGAGATTTGGCCGGCGTTGGGCAGCCCTGGTCAGCGCCCAGTTCCGCGTGCAGCAGGGACCTTCTCGCTCGGGGCATGGCGCGGCCACCCGGAAAACGAGCCGCGACGATGGGGCGCGGCCGGCAGCCGCGGCGCCGGGGAGTTTTCCCCAAGCAGAGTGGATGGAGGCGCCGTGGCCGGGCGTCCGCTTCCGCCGTGGCGGGCGGCCGGGGTGCCCCTGGAGGGGGCTGGCCTCTGTGGGGAAACGGACTGGTCTCTCACTCTGCGGCTAGGACGAAGCCGCGAAAGGTGCCGTTGTCGCCGGGACGGTCGGGGGACTCGTGGCGCGGGACTCAGGTTCCCCATGGGGAGGCCCCCAGGCTCAGGCCCCTGGCAACGGAAGGCTGAGCAAGCAGGCCCGGGCCCGGGCCCGGCTTTCGGGGCTGGCCCGGCCCCAGCTGCCGGCGCCAGGGAGGGGACCCCCGAATGCTGAGGAGCGGGAGGCGTCGGCCTCCCCGGGGCACGCCTCCCGGAGCTCCTCCTGGCGGTGCCGGAACGCGACGACCGGCGATCCCGGACAGGGCCCCGGGGGGGGCCGCCCTGCGGCCCTGTGGTGCCCGAAGTGTGTTCGCCGGGCGTTTTCCGGGCAATTATCTCGAGCGTTCTGCCAAAATCGGGATCGATTTGGGCAGAACGCTCGAGAGAATTGGCCGGCGTTGGGCAGCCCTGTTCAGCGCCCAATTCCGCGTGCAGCAGGGCCCTTCTCGCTCGGGGCATGGCGCGGCCACTCGGAAAACGAGCCGCGACGATGGGGCGTGGCCGGCAACCGCGGCGCCGGGGAGTTTTCCCCGAGCAGAGTGGATGGAGGCGCCGTGGCCGGGCGTCCGCCTCCGCCGTGGCGGGCGGCCGGGGCGCCCCTGGAGTGGGCTGGCCTCTGTAGGGAAACAGACTGGTCTCTCACGCCGCGGCTAGGACGAAGCCGCGAAAGGTGCCGTTGTCGCCGGGACGGTCGGGGGACTCGTGGCGCGGGACTCAGGGTTCCCCATTGGGAGGCCCCCAGGCTCAGGTCCCTGGCAACGGAAGGCTGAGCAAGCAGGCCTGGGAACGGGCCCGGCTTTCGGGGCTGGCCCGGCCCCAGCTGCCGGCGCCAGGGAGGGGACCCCCGGAAGCTGAGGAGCGGGAGGCGTCGGCCTCCCCGCGGCACGCCTCCCGGAGCTCCTCCTGGCGGTGCCGGAACGCGACGACCCACGATCCCGGACAGGGCCCCGGGGGGGGCCGCCCTGCGGCCCTGTGGTGCCCGAAGTGTGTTCGCCGGGCGTTTTCCGGCCAATTCTCACGAGCGTTCTGCCCAAATCGGGATCGATTTGGGCAGAACACTCGTGAGAATTGGCCGGCGTTGGGCAGCCCTGGTCAGCGCCCAGTTCCACGTGCAGCAGGGCCCTTCTCGCTCGGGGCATGCCGCGGCCACCCGGAAAATGAGCCGCGACGATGGGGCGCGGCCGGCAGCCGTGGTGCCGGGGAGTTTTCCCCAAGCAGAGTGGATGGAGGCGAAGTGGCCGGGCGTCCGCCTCCGCCGTGGCGGGCGGCCGGGGCGCCTCTGGAGGGGGCTGGCCTCTGTGGGGAAACGGACTGGTCTCTGACTCCGCGGCTAGGACGAAGCCGCGAAAGGTGCCGTTGTCGTCGGGACGGTCGGGGGACTCGTGGCGCGGGACTCAGGGTTCCCCATTGGGAGGCCCCCAGGCTCAGGCCCCTGGCAACGGAAGGCTGAGCAAGCAGGCCCGGGCCCGGGCCCGTCTTTCCGGGCTGGCCCGGCCCCAGCTGCCTGCGCCAGGGAGGGGACCCCCGGAGGCTGAGGAGCGGGAGGCGTCGGCCGCCCCGGGGCCCGCCTCCCGGAGCTCCTCCCGGCGGTGCCGGAACGCGACGACCCGCGATCCCGGACAGGGCACCGGGGGGGCCGCCCTGCGGCCCTGTGGTGCCCGAAGTGTGTTCGCCGGGCGTTTTCCGGCCAATTCTCACGAGCGTTCTGCCCAAATCGGGATCGATTTGGGCAGAACGCTCGTGAGAATTGGCCGGCGTTGGGCAGCCCTGGTCAGCGCCCAGTTCCGCGTGGAGCAGGGCCCTTTCTCGCTCGGGGCATGTCGCGGCCACCCGGAATACGAGCCGCGACGATGGGGCGCGGCCCGGCAGCCGCGGCGCCGCAGAGTTTTCCCCCGAGCAGAGTGCATGGAGTCGCCGTGGCCGGGCGTCCGCCTCCGCCGTGGCGGGCGGCCGGGGCGCCCCTGGAGGGGGCTGGCCTCTGTGGGGAAACGGACTGGTCTCTGACTCGGTGGCTAGGACGAAGCCGCGAAAGGTGCCGTTGTCGCCGGGACGGTCGGGGGACTCGTGGCGCGGGACTCAGGGTTCCCCATGGGGAGGCCCCCAGGCTCAGGCCCCTGGCAACGGAAGGCTGAGCAAGCAGGCCCGGGCCCGGGCCCGGCTTTCGGGGCTGGCCCGGCCCCAGCTGCCGGGCCGGGAGGGGGACCCCCGGAGGCTGAGGAGCGGGAGGCGTCGGCCGCCCCGGGGCCCGCCTCCCGGAGCTCCTCCCGGCGGTGCCGGAACGCGACGACCCGAATTCCTGGACAGGGCACCGGGGGGGCCGCCCTGCGGCCCTGTGGTGCCCGAAGTGTGTTCGCCGGGCGTTTTCCGGCCAATTCTCACGAGCGTTCTGCCCAAATCGGGATCGATTTGGGCAGAACGCTCGTGAGAATTGGCCGGCGTTGGGCAGCCCTGGTCAGCGCCCAGTTCCGCGTGGAGCAGGGCCCTTTCTCGCTCGGGGCATGTCGCGGCCACCCGGAAAACGAGCCGCGACGATGGGGCGCGGCCGGCAGCCGCGGCGCCGCAGAGTTTTCCCCGAGCAGAGTGCATGAGGCGCCGTGGCCGGGCGTCGCCTCCGCCGTGGCGGGCGGCCGGGGCGCCCCTGGAGGGGGCTGGCCTCTGTGGGGAAACGGACTGGTCTCTGACTCGGCGGCTAGGACGAAGCCGCGAAAGTGCCGTTGTCGCCAGGACGGTCGGGGGACTCGTGGCGCGGACTCAGGGTTCCCCATGGGGAGGCCCCCAGGCTCAGGCCCCTGGCAACGGAAGGCTGAGAAAGCAGACCCGGGCCCGGGCCCGGCTTTCGGGGCTGGCCCGGCCCCAGCTGCCGGCGCCAGGGAGGGGACCCCCGGAGGCTGAGGAGCGGGAGGCGTCGCCGCCCCGGGGCCCGACTCCCGGAGCTCCTCCCGGCGGTGCCGGAACGCGACGACCCGCGATCCCGGACAGGGCCCCGGGGGGGCCGCCCTGCGGCCCTGTGGTGCCCGAAGTGTGTTCGCCGGGCGTTTTCCGGCCAATTCTCACGAGCGTTCTGCCCAAATCGGGATCGATTTGGGCAGAACGCTCGTGAGAATTGGCCGGCGTTGGGCAGCCCTGGTCAGCGCCCAGTTCCGCGTGGAGCAGGGCCCTTTCTCGCTCGGGGCATGTCGCGGCCACCCGGACAACGAGCCGCGACGATGGGGCGCGGCCGGCAGCCGCGGCGCCGCAGAGTTTTCCCCGAGCAGAGTGCAAGGAGGCGCCGTGGCCGGGCGTCCGCCTCCGCCGTGGCGGGCGGCCGGGGCGCCCCTGGAGGGGGCTGGCCTCTGTGGGGAAACGGACTGGTCTCTGACTCGGCGGCTAGGACGAAGCCGCGAAAGGTGCCGTTGTCGCCGGGACGGTCGGGGGACTCGTGGCGCGGGACTCAGGGTTCCCCATGGGAGGCCCCAGGCTCAGGCCCCTGGCAACGGAAGGCCTGAGCAAGCAGGCCCGGGCCCGGGCCCGGCTTTCGGGGCTGGCCCGGCCCCAGCTGCCGGCGCCAGGGAGGGGACCCCCGGAGGCTGAGGAGCGGGAGGCGTCGGCCGCCCGGGGCCCGCCTCCCGGAGCTCCTCCCGGCGGTGCCGGAACGCGACGACCCGCGATCCCGGACAGGGCCCCGGGGGGGCCGCCCTGCGGCCCTGTGGTGCCCGAAGTGTGTTCGCCGGGCATTTTCCGGGCAATTCTCACGAGCGTTCTGCCCAAATCGGGATCGATTTGGGCAGAACGCTCGTGAGAATTGGCCGGCGTTGGGCAGCCCTGGTCAGCGCCCAGTTCCGCGTGGAGCAGGGCCCTTTCTCGCTCGGGGCATGTCGCGGCCACCCGGAAAACGAGCCGCGACGATGGGGCGCGGCCGGCAGCCGCGGCGCCGCAGAGTTTTCCCCGAGCAGAGTGCATGGAGGCGCCGTGGCCGGGCGTCCGCCTCCGCCGTGGCGGTCGGCCGGGGTGCCCCTGGAGGGGGCTGGCCTCTGTGGGGAAACGGACTGATCTCTGACTCCGTGGCTAGGACGAAGCCGCGAAAGGTGCCGTTGTCGCCGGGACGGTCGGGGACTCGTGGCGCGGGACTCAGGGTTCCCATGGGGAGGCCCCCAGGCTCAGGCCCCTGGCAACGGAAGGCTGAGCAAGCAGGCCCGGGCCCGGGCACGGGCCCGGCTTTCGGGGCTGGCCCGGCCCCAGCTGCCGGCGCCAGGGAGGGGACCCCGGAGGCTGAGGAGTGGGAGGCGTCGGCCGCCCCGGGGCCCGCCTCCCGGAGCTCCACCCGGCGGTGCCGGAACGCGACGACCCGCGATCCCGGACAGGGCCCCGGGGGGGCCGCCCTGCGGCCCTGTGGTGCCCGAAGTGTGTTCGCCGGGCGTTTTCCGCCAATTCTCACGAGCGTTCTGCCCACATCGGGATCGATTTGGGCAGAACGCTCGTGAGAATTGGCCGGCGTTGGGCAGCCCTGGTCAGCGCCCAGTTCCGCGTGGAGCAGGGCCCTTTCCTCGCTCGGGGCATGCCACGGCCACCCGGAAAACGAGCCGCGACGATGGGGCGCGGCCGGCAGCCGTGGCGCCGGGGAGTTTTCCCCGAGCAGAGTGCATGGAGGCGCCGTGGCCGGGCGTCCGCCTCCGCCGTGGCGGGCGGCCGGGTCGCCCCTGGAGGGGGCTGGCCTCTGTGGGGAAACGGACTGGTCTCTGACTCCGCGGCTAGGACGAAGCCGCGAAAGGTGCCGTTGTCGCCGGGACGGTCGGGGGACTCGTGGCGCGGGACTCAGGGTCCCCATGGGGAGGCCCCCAGGCTCAGGCCCCTGGCAACGGAAGGCAGAACAAGCAGGCCCGGGCCCGGGCCAGGGCCCGGCTTTCGGGGATGGCCCGGCCCCAGCTGCCGGCGCCAGGGAGGGGACCCCCGGAGGCTGAGGAGCGGGAGGCGTCAGCCGCCCCGGGGCTCGCCTCCCGGAGCTCCTCCCGGCGGTGCCGAAACGCGACGACCCGCGATCCCGGACAGGGCCCCGGGCGGGCCGCCCTGCGGCCCTGTGGTGCCCGAAGTGTGTTCGCCGGGCGTTTTCCGGCCAATTTTCACGAGCGTTCTGCCCAAATCGGGATCGATTTGGGCAGAACGCTCGTGAGAATTGGCCGGCGTTGGGCAGCCCTGGTCAGCGCCCAGTTCCGCGTGGAGCAGGGCCCTTTCTCGCTCGGCGGCATGTCGCGGCAACCCGGAAAACGAGCCGCGACGATGGGGCGCGGCCGGCAGCCGCGGCGCCGGGGAGTTTTCCCCGAGCGGAGTGCATGGAGGCGCCGTGGCCGGGCGTCCGCCTCCGCCGTGGCGGGCGGCGGGGCGCCCCTGGAGGGGGCTGGCCTCTGTGGGGAAACGGACTGGTCTCTGACTCCGCGGCTAGGACGAAGCCGCGAAAGGTGCCGTTGTCGCCGGGATGGTTGGGGGACTCGTGGCGCGGGACTCAGGGTTCCCCATGGGGAGGCCCCAGGCTCAGGCCCCTGGCAACGGAAGGCTGAGCAAGCAGGCCCGGGCCCGAGCCCGGGCCCGGCTTTCGGGGCTGGCCCGGCCCCAGCTGCCGGCGCCAGGGAGGGGACCCCCGGAGGCTGAGGAGCGGGAGGCGTCGGCCGCCCCGGGGCCCGCCTCCCGGAGCTCCTCCCGGCGGTGCCGGAACGCGACGACCCGCGATCCCGGACAGGGCCCCGGGGGGGCCGCCCTGCGGCCCTGTGGTGCGGGGGGGGCCGCCCTGCGGCCCCTGTGGTGCCCGAAGTGTGTTCGCCGGGCGTTTTCCGGCCAATTCTCACGAGCGTTCTGCCCAAATCGGGATCGATTTGGGCAGAACGCTCGTGAGAATTGGCCGGCGTTGGGCAGCCCTGGTCAGCGCCCAGTTCCGCGTGGAGCAGGGCCCTTTCTCGCTCGGGGCATGTCGCGGCCACCCGGAAAACGAGCCGCGACGATGGGGCGCGGCCGGCAGCCGCGGCGCCGGGGAGTTTTCCCCGAGCAGAGTGCATGGAGGCGCCGTGGCCGGGCGTCCGCCTCCGCCGTGGCGGGCGGCCGGGGCGCCCCTGGAGGGGGCTGGCCTCTGTGGGGAAACGGACTGGTCTCGACTCCGCGGCTAGGACGAAGCCGCGAAAGGTGCCGTTGTCGCCGGGACGGTCGGGGGACTCGTGGCGCGGGACTCAGGGTTCCCCATGGGGAGGCCCCCAGGCTCAGGCCCCTGGCAACGGAAGGCTGAGCAAGCAGGCCCGGGCCCGGGCCCGTCTTTCGGGGCTGGCCCGGCCCCAGCTGCCGGCGCCAGGGAGGGGACCCCCGGAGGCTGAGGAGCGGGAGGCGTCGGCCGCCCCGGGGCCCGCCTCCCGGAGCTCCTCCGGCGGTGCCGGAACGCGACGACCCGCGATCCCGGACAGGGCCCCGGGGGGGCCGCCCTGCGGCCCTGTGGTGCCCGAAGTGTGTTCGCCGGGCGTTTTCCGGCCAATTCTCATGAGCGTTCTGCCCAAATCGGGATCGATTTGGGCAGAACGCTCGTGAGAATTGGCCGGCGTTGGGCAGCCCTGGTCAGCGCCCCGTTCCGCGTGGAGCAGGGCCCTTTCTCGCTCGGGGCATGTCGCGGCCACCCCGGAATACGAGCCGCGAAGATGGGGCGCGGCCGCAGCCGCGGCGCCGCAGAGTTTTCCCCCGAGCAGAGTGCATGGAGGCGCCGTGGCCGGGCGTCCGCCTCCGCCGTGGCAGTCGGCCCCGGGCGCCCCTCGAGGGGGCTGGCCTCTGTGGGGAAACGGACTGGTCTCTGACTCCGCGGCTAGGACGAAGCCGCGAAAGGTGCCGTTGTCGCCGGGACGGTCGGGGGGACTCGTGGCGCGGGACTCAGGGTTCCCCATGGGGAGGCCCCCAGGCTCAGGCCCCTGGCAACGGAAGGCTGAGCAAGCAGGCCCGGGCCCGAGTCGGGGCCCGGCTTTCGGGGCTAGCCCGGCCCCAGCTGCCGGCGCCAGGGAGGGGGACCCCCGGAGGCTGAGGAGCGGGAGGCGTCGGCCGCCCCGGGGCC